>NC_092801.1:20427508-20438162 GCF_918797505.1 Bemisia tabaci | reverse complement strand
CCAAAGACATAAAGACGGAGCACTAAAAGCAAAAAATGAAGCTTCTAGAGCTTCTTTTCAATCACCTCTACTATTGGCTAGAGGATTGGCGGCGAAATCGGGACAAGTTTGAATTCAAATGTAGGGCGGGAACTAATAAATAAAATTGCGGAAACAAAGTATTTTAGGTTGATTTTTGCCCAAATTCAGGTACACACTCATATTTTATTAACTTTAGGTTAGTTTCGGTCCGTCGTCGACCGACTGATTTCATTTGGGAGTAACGTAGATCTAGAACTGTAACGGCCTGTTTGAACCTGCAGAACCACCATAAGCAGAAGAAAAACTAACTTTATCTGAGATTACTGCCTGTTACCGAGCAAAAGTAGGTGTAATATATTAGGACGCAGACCGAACTTTCTTAATATAATCGTTTTAAGCATTTAAAACACGTTTCGAAGAAGAAATAAGGAAAAATCAAGAGGACAAGTTCAAATCAAATTTCCGTTTGCCGCCATGGATTCCCGCGCTCATTTACACACTCACACAAGCGCGCAGCGCCGAACCTAGCTTCACTTTTTCCCCGTGCTTTTAGATACGAGCGCTCCGTCTTTATGTCTTTGGTCTGTCCCAAACAGGGAACGATGTTTGAGGTTATGAAGTCATTTTGTTTCTAAAAACCTGTTGAACGCAGAGACAAGTTGTACGTGAACTTTTAGGAATTTTACCGTGAGTTGTAGCTAGTTGCTAGTAAGTCAGCCGATAACTTTTTTAATGTGAACATCAACTTTAGTCGCAAAACTGTGGTGCCTTGCTTTGGTGCATCCTGCGAGTGCACATATTCAATCATCCATTCATCCGTCAATAATCATTGCCCACGCGACTCTTCGGACATAATTCTGAGAAGTAGGTCGTTAATTACGTGATGGGTTTAAGCCACTGACCTAAACAAACTCGCAGTAAGTAAATTTTAGTTCTATTACAAAAATCTCTACTCGCTCTCATCTGCAGATGATTCAAATTTACGTCGATCTTTTTGTTTCGATTTTTGGCATTTTTTGGTGTCCGCTACAAAAACTTATGAGCACGAATTCTGGAATTTACTTTCTCCAGACTAATGTAGTCTTATTTGTTGCAAAACTTTATCTAACAAATCATCCTGATAGAGTGATAGAATAGATCAACAAAAAGAAAGATTCCAGACTCTTTCAGATCGCAATGAACACTGGATTACCATGAAAATGCATCCGGAAATATTTAAGAAAGATTCAGGACTCTTATCACTTATTGGTCATTTTCTTTGGGAGTTGAGTTTTCCACTGCTAGAAGCGCCCTCTGTCCCTCTAGCCCCATTCCATCGGCTATGTGCAGTGCATCACTCTTTTCGTCCCTGCTGCCAGCCACAACGTGCATCTGTCACATATACAACAAGATTTGCCTTTATGTTGTGCTGCTACACAGTTTGTTTCTCTGAGAAACAACGAATATTGTAATACACAAAGTAATGTCAGAAACTGAACCATAATGTGTAACATTATCTATATGTTATGAGTAGAATGACATCAAATCAGTGAATTATTGTAAATTTATGTCTGAATCTATCATAACGGACATTGCTCATTGACTCCATGTGGCAGAGAGAGTTAGGTATTATCGCTGTCTCTCTCTTATTAATTAAGGCAAAGGGCAACGAACATTACGGTAGTTTTCAATATAAAGTTTCAATGAATCTTCACCAATTTGATGTCATTCTACTGTCTAATACTTAATGTTGCAAAATGCTATGGATTGGTTTCTTGTACCATCATGTACATTACAATAATTATTCCTTCTAAAAGACACGAATTGTGAGATAGCGCAACGTGAGGGTAGGTCTGTCCCTGGATCTTGTAGAATCACCCTAAGAAGAGTAATAGAACAAACAAGAAACAATATGGATTTAGAATACAGTCAGTCAGGGTAACTTTGTGCCATCGGGGGTAACTTTGTGCCAGGCCATTACTCCATGACTACTACCAACTGTTGAATTCTGAGGAAAGATGAGGATTAAGCTTTCTATTAATATGCCTAAGTTGGCAATCTGAAATCTGAAGAAGAAGAAGCAAACAAAGATAGTGAATTCCGAGCCTGGCACAAAGTTACCCTGACTGACGTTAAACAACGTAATTGCCCGTTGAAATAACTAAAATCTGCATTTGCTCCACTATTTTCATAGGCTCCATTTGCCAAGAGTTCCTTTTTGGGTGAAAAACAAGTCAAGTATTCAGGAAGGGCACACTTTTTCTCTTTTAAAATGTCGTTTTCTGAAACTCATGTTATTCGTCACAAGCCCAACTATTGAAGAACTCATTTCTTTCCTGCAAACTTTGTAGCGACTTGTCATCATCACTTTAACTGTGCCGCAGCAGTATCGAATTAAGTATATTGAAATGCTTACTTAATTATGCACTGCTGATGTACCAAAAGCTGATGATTCTAATGTTTGTTTCAGGATGACTGGAACTGAAGAATGCCTGTGCCTTATTTGAACCCTCTATAGGTGAGTGTTTTCTGTTTTTAATTGCATTTTTACCGGGCACAAGTGAGGACAACCTAGAATTTGGAGGGGGGTGAGCAACTGAGTAAAACTCAAAAGCTTTTTGAATAAAATGAAAACTAGAAAGTTTTTTTATTTTTTTTATTTATTTATTTACTTCTTCTACTTCCTTTATTTCATATAGTTGAATCATTCATGGTTTGTAGCAACCGATGCAATAGAAATAACCAAGTAAAGTCAGGAAATTAAATGTGTTGATATTTAGATCCTTCAAAGTTAAAATATGGCAAAAAGCGTGGATTCAGTACTCATGACACTAATTTTTTTTTTTTAAATTCCCCAAAACTTAGCAAGGCTGATGCACAGTGCCGGCGCACAGTGGAGGTTTCTTTCTGATGTTGAACCATAGCCCTGAGAATTTGCCTGATTCAGAGCAAAATTCATTGATTTTCCAAATTTTTTTCTAATTCCCTAACCCGTAGAACCCTAACTTTGAAAAGTCTTTGTATCATACTGCCATGCTAAGGAAGAACGCTGTATGAACATTCGAGAGTTGTCAAATTTCCTTCGATAAAATGTTAATTTTTGTGGTAAGTTATGCATATCTTTCCTAAAATTTTTCAGGAACTTTAGATAAACTCGCGAATAAGATTATCTGAAAAACTGGAGGGAAATTATTCATGGGTTTACCAGAAAATTTGTGTTACATCAAAGGAAATTTGGCAACATCTGAAGGTTCATACAGCGTTTTTCTTTAGCCTGGCAGCATAGAGGTCATACCCTATAATAGGAGCCCTATGAGGAAGTGTGCTAAGTTTTTAAACAGTGCACTACCAATTGGTACGGCTGTTGCTAACGATTTGATGCATTTATTTTTAATGAAGTACACTCATTCTCCCTCAGTTTTCCAGGATAACCCCAATGTTAAGACAAATAGATGGAAAGCTAGTTTTGAATATATAGGCTAGACTTCGCGTATCAGCGTTGCCAAGTGTTGGGGAATTTTTTATAAATAAAAGCGAGTGCCGTGCCTTGAGCACTGATTCCACGATTTGTGCGCCTTTTCATTTCGAAAGGATCTAAGTATTAACAACTATCTGCTCTTTGTTAGATTTTTTTCTGCCTTGTCCTCTAATGTTCATGTACTTACCAAAAAAATTACACTATTGCGTTCTTCCTCATCCTCTGGTGGGACCTAAACATGGGACCATGCAAAGAGCACTGATATCGAGTCATGGATCTTGTATATACGTGCCGTTCATTTTTTTCTGACTCAAGCATGAAATGATTGATACATTTTCAAGGTAGCATGTAAATTGCAGAGATGCAGAAAATGCCTGATCATGCGCCCGCCCGGTAGCGTGAAAATGTGGAAGGAAGGAACATTTTGAGGGGCCAAAAGTCAAATATCTAAAGATAACAATAAAACCGTCATTTTTTTAGATGGGTGGGAAATTTTGTGGAAAACTGACCGTAACCAGGTCCCAGAGACAAGCACTGAAAAAAAATTCTCGGCGTTTTTACCAAGGTCCGTCGGTACCTTTACCATCTCACTTTTTTTACCACTTAGTGGTAATTTTACCAAGACAGACTGATAAGCTTACCTGAAAACCGGTATTTTTACTGTTTTTTTCAGGTAAGAATACCACTTTTATTGGTAATCAATTCCCGGTAACTTTGCCATTTTATCTCGGTAATTCTACCACAGTCGATAAAAAATATTGGCGTTTTTATCGGGGCTCAGTAAAATTACCGAGAAAGTCAGTAATTTTACCGAGATTTCTCGGTAAAATTACCAATTCCATAAATGGTAATTTTACCAAGAAATAACTGGGATCAAATAGAACCCTGAATTCTTGGTAATTTTACCCCTTTCTTAGTAAATACACCGAGATTTTTTTTCAGTGAGGCTAGGGTGCTCGACCTTAGCAAGTTACGGGAGGCCTGAGAGTCCCTTTGGAACCCTCCAGGAAATGGGAGACAGTGGGAGAGGAGATCTGGCAACACCGCACTTGCTGGCTCGCTGCTCTCGTTTTGCGTTCCTCCAAGAAACTGGCCGTAAGACGCAAGGGAGGAAAACACAGGAGGGCTGCAGCTGGGTGCAGTGGAATGCAGTTTCTCTTTTCCCCGTTGTCTTGCATTTCCGAGGCACTCATCGGTCTCCCGGATTGGAGGACTGTGAGCGTGGGTGGTGATTGGGACCAATCAGAAGTGATTTGACAGGAGTCACTTGGGCTTGGTCAACAATCCCACCCTGATGCCTAGGTGGGTTCAAGGGGGCTCTCACTCGAAAAGCTTATCGCGGATTCGTAGCGTCGAGAAATGTAAGTCCCTAATTAAGTTGGCCCTTTGGGCCAACTTCTCTCGTTTAGCTCCTTAGCATACAAAATGTTAGGTCGGGTACGGTAGTTAAGTTTGCGGTTTAGTGCTTTGTTATTCGCTCATATTGCTATTTTCTTGTTCGGTTGTCATTATTATTTAGTATTTATATTTATCTTTTTACACTGAAAAAAAATTCTCGGCGTTTTTACCAAGGTCCGTTGGTACCTTTACCATCTCACTTATTTTACCAAGACAGACTGGTAGGCTTACCGAAAAACGGGTATTTTTACTGTTTTTTTTTTCAGGTAAGAATACCACTTTTATTGGTAATCAATTCCCGGTAACTTTGCCATTTTATCTCGGTAATTCTACCACAGTCGATAAAAAATATTGGCATTTTTACCAAGGTCCAGTAAAGTTACCGAGAGAGTCAATAATTTTACCGAGATTTCTCGGATCACGACGTCAACAAAACTTAAAACTTCCCCTTATAACATCTTTCAACTTTCAAGTCTTGTTTTTCTTGTGTTCTAATCTAATCTAACCAACCGTACGTGACCCAGACCTCTCCTGTGCACTTAACTTTTATTTAATTTTACTCATAAGGATGATAATTTTTTGTTTGTTGACACCGTGATCGTTGACACCATGATTTTCTCTCTTTTTTTTTTCGTGTCAGAAGTCAGGGCAAAGTTAAAAAGTTTCAGCGCCAGTGATCGGGGAGTTTCTCCAAAATTCAAGGAAAATTAGGAAAAAGTCAGGGAATTTAGAACTTAAATTAAATTTTGCACTTTCTTTTGGGTACAAACTTTCCCCAGCCGCCAGGAGATGTCGCACTTTGATTCGTATTAGATAGATCTTAGGGGAAACGCGTGATACAAATACAACTATTCGATGGTGAAAGTGCAGGAGTGTAAATCTCGGAAAACACGATTTTCCAGGAGAGTGAAAAAACTGTCTACGTTCCTCCGTAGAAAGGTAATAATTCGTGAGGATGTACAGCTGATACATGCTGTTGGCGGGGAACTTTGAGGAGCGCGCGTTGTGCGTAAGGCGCGCCGCGCTGGCTCAAAGAAGAGGCCAGAACGAGATAAGCGTTTCTTTACTTAAGCCCGATATGTGCGAAAAATTATGTACGGCTTTAGGTGACTTCCCGGTTTTTTCGATTATATTCTCTTGCCGGCAGATAGACGACATCTTCAACAACACGTTTATGCAGCTAACTCAAAACTGTCAAAATTGAGACAAGCACTTCTGCACTTTCACCATCGTATTGCGACTGCCAAGTAGGTAGGTAAAATTGCATACGTACAAAATGAAGGAGGACAAGAGTTCTTCTCGGCCGACTCGGAGACTTTAACGCAGAAGTAGAAAAGTTAGATGGGGCGAAACGCGTGATACATAACTATTTCGAGTTCGAAGAAGATGAAATTGCATAGCCTTATTCCACAAAATGAAGTAGAATCTCTTTTCGACTGGCTCAGAGACTTAAACGCAGGAGTAAAAAAGTTAGATGAAGCGAAACGCGTGATAAAACTATTGCGACTTCTAAAGAGGTAAAATTGCATTCCTACAAAACGAAGGATAACAAAAGATCTTCTTGGCCGGCTCAGAGACTTTAACGCAGGAGTAGAAAAGTTAGATGGGGCGAAACGCGTGATACAACTATTTTGACTCCCTAAAAGATATGAACTTGCAGCGCCACGTCAGAAAAAGAACATTGTGTTCCATATCATCCCAACTGTTCGGTCCGCCTAACCCAACTCTCAGTTCGTGTAACCGGACGCTTGTTTACACTGAAAAAAAAAACACATTGGATCTAGAGTCCAGACTCTCGAAAACATTTACAAGAAAAAATACTCTTGATTCAATCATATTTTTGCTTAAATCAAAAGGGAATCTACTCATATTAAGAGGCTTGGTTCTTGACTTAAGCAAAAATCCGATTGAATCAACAGTATTTTTTCTTGTCGATGTTTTTAAGAGTCTGGACTCAAGATCCAATGTGTTTCTTTTTCCAGTGTACGTGAAATAAAAACTCGGTTTTTTTCTGAAGTTTGAACGCGAAACGCACTACTTTTTACGGAAACTTAAAACAAGGATGTGGATATTTTGCTAAAATTAGTGCGAACGATCGTTTTCACGAAATTAGCTCGGAAGCATTGAATTCTTGAGAAAATTACCGTGTAAACGTTGAATTTATCGAAACACAATTTCTAAAGTGTTGAAGCTTCGAAAGAAGCACTGTGAAAGCGTTAAATTCTTAGAAAGTTAATGGTATTGCGTTTAATCTTTAGAAAATTACCAGGAACGCGCTATTTTTTAGTGAAAATTACTGCTATAACTCGCACAATGTCATGTCATCTACGCTTAGGCTGAATCCCTGGTTTTTCGAAGCCAAGGCCGCAGATTTTTCTGCACTCTTTGCAGGACTTTCGGATCCACAGTATGAAAGAAGCCAATCGTCGAGATCATCAACATAATTCTTTCAACCGCCAGCTTAATCAGTTTTTTTTTTTTCCCCCAAAATAATTGGTCAGTTTAATAATGAACTTATACTGCAAGATCCTACAATATTTGAAAAGTCAGTTTACTCTTCGAAGAAATCCTTGCGGTTCGAAGTAGAGGCATCTTATATCTTCAAATACACAGTTTCAGAAGATCATTAACTCAAATTCTCAAGCCCTAAAATGACCGTAGGTGACTTATTCTCTAACCAACTTGCATGTATTGTTGAATCGTAAAAACTGACTAGTTTTTTTGTCCCAATCTTAATATTTTCTGCCTAGACATCCTTTACATTTCAGCCAAAAATTCTTAAAGTCAAGGTATCTGAAAATGCAATCCTCGTTATCCTAAAGTTTTTAATGTGAACTTATCATGGGACAGACATTGAATTTATTGTGTGATCCAACATAGTGAGGGCATAGCGCTTTAACAATCACAGGGCGGGCAAAAACACACAACTGAATCAGAAATCCGAGTTATTCTTTTCTGCCATTTATCATGATTGCACTAATAACCAGCCGCTCCTCTTCAAGTATTGATGCACCTACGAATTTAATCTTTATAATGAAAATTATTGAACAGGCGGCGTGACTTTGAGGTTTCCTTCCCCGTTCCGCGGTTCATCCGTGTCTAACGTCCCCGAAAACCGGTCAGCGGAACCCCGGCGCGGCGCACAGTAGATCGAGTCAATAGCAGAGATCGGACAACATTTGAAAACTTTAAACGCATGTAACTCCGTTCATATAAAACTTTGAGGTTCTAAAAGTGGCTCCGTTGGTCTCCTCGTGAAATTTTCGTCTAGGTGCATGTGCACCTCTTTAAATTTAATGTGACGAAATAAACATCAATATTTGAAGTTAAGTCAAAAAATCCATGTAGTCCAGGCGCCTGGTAGCTAAAAATGAGGCTACCTGGAATTTCGGGTACTCAGCGATTTTTTTGGCTTACTTTATGTTATTTGGGTCGCTGAATCCGAATCTGAAGTTTCCTACCGCTTATCTGGTGAGCATTTTCCGCCATTTTGAAAAATGTCCTGAAAAGGCCTTTTTTTTGCGGTTTTCTTGATGTAGCGGCTACGCATGAGAAAAAGTCCCGGATTTAGTTAATACTTTGAATAGCTGACATAATTTGGAAGAAAATGCTGTATGAATCTGCTAGGTTTGCTTAAAAATTGAGGAACCTCGGATCTTGGAACTTCGGAACGCTTCGGAACTTGGCTGACCGCGGCGAGCCGGATCGCGCGTTGACGGGTGCGCCGCGAAAACGTGAATGGGCGCGATGTTCACGATGCTGTATCGTCCTCAATTTTTAAGCAAACCTAGCATATGTATACACCATTTTCTTTCAAATTATGTCAGTTATTCAAAACATTAACTGAATCCGGGACTTTTTCTCATGCGTAGCCGCTATATCAAGAAAACCACAAAAAAAGGCCTTATCAGACTATTTTTTCAAAATGGCGGAAAATTCTCACCAGATACGCGGTAGGAAACTTCAGATTCGGATTCAGCGACCCAAAAAACATAAAGTAAGCCAAAAAAATCGCTGTGTACCCAAAATTCTAGGTAGACTTATCAGGCGCCTGGACTAATGTCCGACCTCTCTAATTGATTCGATTCACTGTGCGGCGGCTGGGTCTCCGGTCCGACCTACAGTACATACCTACCGGGGATACCTGCTGTATACGGGAGAGTATTTTCATCTCTATGCTGCTCTCTGATTGGTTCATCCGTTGTTGGCTATCTCGGAGCTCCAAAGTTGGACCAATGTAAACAAACCCGACCCAGAGGAGCAAGTATTATCGGCTGAGAAGTAAATGACTATCAGTCTCAAAGCTTAATTTTCGGCAAAAACATTAATCGAAGTTCGATCCGAACTCAATTCAGAAGTTGATCGTAAAAATTTCTATCACATCCTAAATCACATCTAGAACTTTGTCGCCATCTTGTTTGTTTACACTGGTCCAAACTAGGAGCGGAGGGGCCAGGGTTTGTTTACGTGGGTCCAACTCTGGGTCTCCTTAATCGCCGACCAATCAGAGAGCGGCATACTTTTTGTTTGGTAAAAGGATTGAAATGGCAATACTCTCCCGTATACAGGTACTCTAGTCCAATCCTCTAGAAGGTTGCTGCCACCCCTTTAGATTTTCCGGGAAAACTATCGTCGCTCCCGCCTTCTTCGTCCGTTCGGCTCGGGATTCCTCAAGTGGGTACTGTGAGCCCACGACCAAAGTTCTGTTCTCGCAACAGAAAAGTTCTGTTAGAGATGTCGTCAGTTAAGTTGACGGTTGTTTACTTTCGGTTTGCAAGCGCCAACAACGAATTTGAGCCACTGCAAGAAGCGGCGTTCGCTACTATCCACCTTGAAAACATCCGTCTCATGATCGTATCGTAAAAGAACTATTTATCAGTTATGATTTGCGACTTTTATGTGGCTGTGATTTCTGTGTGACTAAAGTGTTACGAGGTTTGAAAGTATTAAAAAAACACATCTAAGCTTGTGTTCTTGCTTTTGCGAGAGTCGGATGTTTTCGCGTGGATAGTAGTGACGCGAAAACGCTTGCAACCCAAAAGTGAACAACCGTCGACTTGGCTGACGACACCTCTAGTATAACAAAGAAAGCCTTTTGAACAGAAGATTCTGTCATCAGCGCCGACTATTCTTTGGCGTGTTCTTTGTTTGGAAAAGACTGATGGGTTTGACCTTTTTCCCAGTTTAGAACCATGTTAGGCCACAGGTCTCCCTCTCTCTTAGGAAGTGGATAGAAAAAGGAAGGGGCATATGTGGGTGGCAATTTTAAAAGGGAGCACGCAGGACGCAGGGGTGGGGTAAGTAATAAGTATTGAGAGAAAAAAAAAAATTTTACGAGCATGTAAATTGATTCACATCACTGGGATGCATGGCTTGATTTACTCACATGCATTGATCGAGAATTTGCATATAAAAAATGCATTGCTTTATCTGAGAGCGCTTAGTGAGCTGAATTCGCAGTATTTTTCATAATTTTTTTCTGAGATGGGAAATTGTAGAAAAATACATTTAAAAGTGAGAAAATTTGCCGCCTTGTGACGTCATCTGGCGGTATTTCCCAGTTAAACACATGTATTTTGGCACACTAGGTTGTTTTGTCATGTTTTCTCAAATAATTCTTCAGTTTA
This sequence comes from Bemisia tabaci, assembly GCF_918797505.1. NCBI lineage: Eukaryota > Metazoa > Arthropoda > Insecta > Hemiptera > Aleyrodidae > Bemisia > Bemisia tabaci. The sequence continues at coordinate 20,427,659 of NC_092801.1, read as the reverse complement.
GAAACCAAGAATAACCTCGTGCTCAGTCCTCGTCTTTAATTCATTTTACACATAAAATTTGAAAAATTAAAGATACCTGTGAATTTTCAATTACTTAAATACGTAACTCTGTAGCCATAATGTTTTGCATTACGCTCGATGGTCCTTTTTC
>NC_092801.1:18257318-18343615 GCF_918797505.1 Bemisia tabaci | reverse complement strand
GAAAAAATCAGGAAATTTAATGTCTTCAGGAACAACCAGGGAATTTTATGTCTTCATGAACAATCAGGGAATTTAATGTCTTCAGGAAAAATCAGGAAATTTTATGTCTTCGGGAACAACCAGGGAATATTATGTCTTCGGATAAAATCAGGAAATTTTATGTCTTCAGGAACAATCAGGGAATTTAATGTCTTCAGGAACAATCAGGAAATTTTATGTCTTCGGGAACGATCAGGGAATTTTACGTATTCAGGAAAAATCAAGAAATTTTATGTCTTCAGGAAAAAATCAGGAAATTGTATGTCTTCAGGAACAATCAGGAAATTTTATGTCTTCGGGAACGATCAGGGAATTTACGTCTTCAGGAAAAATCAGGAAATTTTATGTCTTCTGGAAAAAATCAGGAAATTTTATGTCTTCAGGAATAATCAGGAAATTTCATGTCTTCAGGAAAAATCAGTCCTCAGGAAAAATCAGGAAAATCGGCCTTGGATCGTGACTTTTCCGAGAGAGTCGAGCGTGTTACAATCCGTTTGCAAAAGAGTAACTTTTGATTAAAGTCATTGAATATGTTGATTTGTAAAATCGATGTTTGGTCGATCAATGTAGTGATTTGCCGTAAAACGATGATCAACACGAGGTACAAGGATTTTCCGCGCTACAATTTAGAAATTATCAGGAAAATAGAAATGGAATCCAAAATGAAAGTTTAGTAGACCTCCTGCACTATAAAGCTTATAGAGGCATGTTTATCAACGTATTTGGCTTTAAGCCGAATCGAAGATGAGTTAGGGATGGCTCTGCCGAGAAGGCCCTGCACAATGGAATAATAAAATCGAAAAAATATCCCATAACTTCGGTTACCTGGACCGAAGACTTGGCGGTTTCATATGAACCGAAGTTTCCTCTCCGCGAAAAAAAGTTTCACTAAGTTTTTGCTGAAATGATGCTTCTCTCTACTTGGAGATTCACATTTCTATTGATAGCCTTCGTCTCCATTCCAGTTCGGATCCAAAGCGGGAAAAATCTCTTCCAAACTGTCGTAAACCGACGGTGGAAAAATTGCAACCTCCGCCCCCTCCCCCACCCTCCCGGGCACCAACACTTCGGAAGCGAACTTGTGTCACTGCCGAATCCAACGGGGGTAACAAATTGCCCCGCAGCCGAATCGACTCGGGCGGACTTGAATCGAAAGCAACTATCTCCAATGTGACTTAGGCCCTTGAGACCCATAAGAAAACATGCATGACAAGGTTCACGTTACAGTGAAGATAGTCCCTTTCGACTTACATGCGTTCAATTGGGCCCCTGCCGGCCCCGACAGCCGACACAGTCGGTTGCCTAACCCAGTTCCCGTGAAATCTCGAGCGATTGTGCCAAATCTCGTATCGGGACTTCTATCGTGAGTGTGATTAGGTGGATTTTTCGGTCGAGGCGGCAACGCAATGCTGAAGCACAGGATCCCTGTCACAATAAACCCCGCCGGTTTATCGTACTCGTCGCCCGAAGAAATGCACTCCCCCTCCCCGTCCGATTTAACCCCCACCCCTATTTTTGAACCTCCGCCCGCCTGCACTGCGGATTGGGAGACGATCGGACTTTGGGCAACTTCACCCCGAGGCACAAAGCTCACGTTTTCCGGAACGAGTCCCGAATTACGGAACTTTTGAGATTTTCTTGAAACTTTTGGAATTCCCGAAATGTTTCGGATCTGTTGTATTTTCCGGAACTTTAGAAAAATTCATTTTCCGGAACTAGTCCCGAATTTCGGAACTTTCGAGATTTTCCTGAAACTTGGAATTCCCGAAATGTTTCGGATCTGTTGTATTTTCCGGAAGTTTAGAGAAATTCGGAACAGAATCCCGGAACTTTTGACGGTCGTGGTGTGGGAGAAATCGGCACAAAAAAGTTCCGAACTCTTGACGGACATGCAATGGGAGCATTACTGAGGCAATGTATTAAGTGACGCCGTACGAGGATGATTTCACGATAAAAAGAATAGTCGTGTCGCCGTGGGTTATAAACGACTTAAGGCCAAACGATTGAAATAATGAAATGAAGTAATGAAATTTGTTTAGTTGAAGTTAGATACCTTTAAAATGAAGCAATGGAATTTGTTTAAAATTGGTGCTTTTTCATTTTTAAGGTGTTGCACATTTTAGCTATTCCTGTTATCGTGAAATCACTCACTAGCAGTCCAAGTGATATGATTGAATGAGGTAAAAAGTAAACTCGTACTTTTCTGGCTCTGAAACCGGGAAAGGAAAATTAAAAATGGGTTTGGGCCGTGAAGCGGTCAAAAAACCATGCATTCTGATGCAAAAATCAATCTAAATGAAAATCAATCCAAATGCAATCTGATAAAATGGAGATGTTGCATGTGTAAGGAATTTGCGATTTGAATGTTGATTCTTTAGTAAAAGTTCGCGAGAAACATGATGGTGCCACTGGTTTTCTCTTAAATCAACTCCCAAGCTCAAAAAAAGCTCTCAAAGTTGAGGCTGAAATGGAGGGGATATCCCACGCTACCTCGAGAGTCCACGTCTACATGAAGACAAACTCTCCATGCAAAGATAGGGAGCTAATACATTGACAGGGCTGCCACTTTATTTGGGGACTCCAAAAGTGAAAACACGGCAACCCTGCTAATATCTTTGCTCCCTATCTTTGCATGGAGAATTTGTTTTGATGTAGAGGTGGACTCTCAGGGTAGGGTGGGATATCCCCTCCATTTTGGCGTCAACTTGAGAGCTTTTTTTGAGCTTGGGGGATGATTTCAGAGAAAACCAGTGGCACCATCGTGTTTCTCACGAACTTTTACATTAGAATCAACAGTCAAATCGCAAATGCCTCACACATGCAACATCTCCATTGACAACTAAGAGGCAGCCGCATGCATTGCTTCTAACCGACAAGATTCACCGCAACCCACCCAAGTGCAATCTGCGTATTGTAAAAGCCGAGAGAGCCGCACGATTTAACTTAGAACGACAGTTTTATTTAGCGTTGGCATCCTTAGAGATTACCCGGCACGCAATTGCATGGGGAGATTGGATGCCGTTGACGGTGGGGTCAACCCAGACCTGCGATGCCTCTGTCCTCAAAGAAATCCGCAACTAATTACGCCAAGCATCACTTGACCCGAATTGAAGTCACCATCCTCAATTGAAGCGCTCATGTTTAGAGGAGCAGGCGATGAACCCTTTAAGTCTTGATTTTTTTCGATTATCTCGACTCCCAGAGCTCACGGTTTCCCGACCCTTGGGCCCTTTCAAAAGTAAACGGCCCGGTTGGGTTACATCCGGCGCCGCTGCCAGACAGATTTAACTTAAATTTAAGAGAGAGAAAGAGGAGGGACAATAGAAATAAGAATCAGAGGGAGAAGCATGGGATGAAAGAGGATGAAGAAGGAGTTGAGAGATAGTAACAAAGATGAGAATAGGAAGAAAAAGATGAGAAGTGGAAAAGCTAAAATAAGCAGAAGAGGAGAAGAGAAAGAAATTGAGGAAAAGGAATGAAGAAAAAAGAAGCACTAGTAAGCTATATTTATTTTATTAAGAGGAGAAAGAAAAAAAGAAGAAGAGAGAGAATAAAGGAAGAAGAGAAGAAAAGAAGGAGAGAAGAGAAGGAGAAGAGACAAAAAGAAGAAAAGAGACAAAAAGAAGAAAAGAGAGAAGAAAGAAGAAGAGAAAAGTAAAAAGGGAAGAAGAGAAGAAAATAAGAAGAGAGAGAAAGAAAGAAAAAGAGAAAGGAAAAAATAAGAAGAGAAATAAAAAAGAAGAAGAGGAAGAGAAAAGAAGAAGATGAAAGAAAAAGAAGAAGAGGAGAAGAAGAGGTGGAGAAGAGGAGGAGAAAAGAAGAAGAGGAAGAAACAAGAAGAAGAGAAAGGAAAAAAAGAGAAAAAGAGGAGGAAGAGAAAGAAGAAGGAGAGAGGATGAGACTACTCTATTTTTCTTCGGCATTTTCATCCTTTTAATCTCCTTCCCCTCGTCCTTATCTCTCTCTTTGCTCCTACCTCTCCTCCCCCTTCTCTTACTCTGCCATCATCTTCCGAAGTCTGTCAGACTAGGTTGAACACGAGAACCCCATGCACTTCCAGAAGGGAGTTCCTGCTCTCTTCCGCAGCACGGATGGGTAGCCGTGGGCCGTGGGTCGTGGGTGTAAATGACTATCTCTCTCACCCTCGTCCCCCTCGCACCCCCGGTCAAAGGAGTCGTTAAAGAAACGACAGTAAAATTAACTCGGGGGCTTGTGTTCTCTCCGCGCGCGGTTCAAGGGTAAGAAGCAGAGGCAAAAGCCGAAGGAAACGAGAAGAATTAATTACTTCTTTTCCGCGCGGCGTCTTCCTCCGAGTCCGAGGAGTGATACATCTTGAGAGGGTGTAATACCCGCCGAGGTGAGGAAACATCCCCCAACCGTCGCCCCCCTTCCCCCCTCACCCTTGGCTCAGCCATGGCTCAGATTAGACTCGGAAGGGTTGAAACATTAGTGGGGGGCATTCATCATTCCGCGTGGCCCCCTCTCCTTGTTGCCGTCCTACAGGGATAATCGCCGTTTTGCTTTAGTTTTATTTTACGGTGGTTCACTCAAAAAGAAATAGGCATATAAAGGTGAAAACAGCCGAAAGTAGCCGAATATAGCCAAAAATTAGCTTCTTATAACTGAAAATAAACTTCTGTTGTATGAAGTCAGCTATAGTCATCTGGTTTGAGGGAAGAACAGAGAAGGAGGGAAGGAGGGAAGAAGAGAAGGAGAGAAGGAGAGAAGGAGAGAAGGAGAGAAGGAGAGAAGGAGAGAAGGAGAGAAGGAGAGAAGGAGAGAAGGAGAGAAGGAGAGAAGGAGAGAAGGAGAGAAGGTGGGAAGGAGAGAAGGTGGGAAGGAGGGAAGGAGGGAAGGAGAGAAGGGGTGAAGGGGAGAAGGGGTGAAGGGGAGCCTCGGAACGAAAATCGTGGGTTTAAAAGGATGCTACCATTTTCTGAAAGGGAAAATAAATATTACAAAAATCAAATGATCATGGGAGAATGGATCTTAGTACTCAAAAACTCTACATTGATTTTATAATCCTAAATCACCGAGAATTGTTCTACTATCACTTGAAAACGCACGCAAAAAAAACCCTCCAGGCTTGTTGAACCAAACGGTGACCGTAACGTTGTGAACGTTGCAATCTAAAAAACGTGCCCTTTTTTTGAAAAAACAATGCAGCTATTCAAAATTTTAAGTTGCCTTTTTCAGAGCCTAAAATGGACGCAATAAAGTGCTACATCAAGCTCATCAGCGACGCAAAAATTAACCCGTTTCCACATCCCTTTCGAGATTTATTTGTCGGGAAATTAAAGGGAAATTTTTTATGAAAAATTCTCAGCACGATTTTCCAAGCTAGCTTGAGATGCCTCGCTAGAAAGATTCGATTCCATGCATATGTTGGAGTGCCTTCAATTTCGTATGATACTTCGCAACACCTCTGTTGTGAACTAGTTGCTTGAGGCGCCGTGGCACTCCGCGGCGTGGCGGGCAACCAGCGTGACACGCGCATAGGCGCCTACAAACCTAACAGGGATACTTCACGCATTACGCAATGCGTGAAGTATCCCTGTCAGGTTTGTAGGCGCCAGTGCGCGTTTTGTGCTGGCAGCACGCCGCTCCGCATTGTTAGGCTCTAATATTTAAACTTGCGGAGTCAGCGTTTTTCAACTCATGATTTCGAGAGGTTTGTACACCCTGCATGGATTATTCTCATGTAAATTGATGAAAAAAAAATATGCGAAAAGATGAAGTAATATTTTCATTTAAAAAAAAAAAAAAAAAGGCAAAAAGGACCCTTTCGTCATAGATGATCACATCTATAAAATGTACCTAGGACGTGGAGGGCACGTAGAATTTAGAGGATGTATAGAGGATGGAGGAGGCATATACATTAAGTACGGTTTTCAGGATAAAATCGGGAAACTCCTCGCTTTGCCAAGTTTCAACGTTTGATATCAACGTCTTTGAAATACTTGGCGGACGACGCAAAATAACTCGGAGAGACGAGCACGTCGCGCCAAGTCGCTGCTGTGAGTGTTCAAACACCTGGGGCGCCTTAAATTATTGATGCATGCAACACGCACATCCCTAAGACACGAATAGTTGCATTTAGGCGCTGATACAAATGCCGCATCCTCTCGTCTCGTAAGCCAGAGAGATCGTTCAATATATTTTTGCTGTATTTAGATACATCGAAAATCTTAACTTAACTTAACTAAACTTAACTTAAGGGGCCGTCCCTAAGTTACATAACGCTTTAGGGGGGGGGGGGGTCGAGGAGAGCGTTATGCCATTTTGTTTTTACGTGTTAAAGGATAGAAACCTACGTCACAGAAACGTTACAAAGGAGGAGTTGGGGTCAAAAATACCGAAAAATTGTGTCACGTAAATTATGACAGCCTTTAATTATTGTTCTCATCAATATTGCCATGCTAAGGAAAAACGCCGCATGTAATTTCGAACTTTGCCATTCTTCTCATGACGTATGAAACTTCCGCAAAACTTGTGAAAATTTTGCTTCACAATGCCCAGAAAGGATTACAGGCAATTTAGTTTATTTTCCCGGGAATTTCCAGGAGATTTAATCATCTCTTATTTTCAAAACTACGATTTTTATCCCAGGGTAGAGATTGGCAACGGCCAGATGATCATACGGTGTTCTTCCTCAGCATTACAGAATGTGGAACCGTTCTGAGAAAATTGAATTTAACGAAATGAGAGGCTCAGATTTCATATTGCGGAAACAAAGTATTCTAGGTTGATTTTTGCCCAAATTCACTTACCCACTCATATTTATTTAACTTTAGGTTAGTTTTGGTCCGTCATCGACCGATTAATTTCATTTGGGGGTAACGATCATCTAGGACTGTAACGGCCTGTTTGAACCGGCAGGACCACAATGAGCAGAAGAAAAACTATCTGCCTGTTACCGAGAAAAAGTAAATGTATCATAAAAAGTCGCAGTCCCAACTTTCGTAATATATTCGTTGTAGGCATTTAAAACACGTTTAGGTGAAGAAATGTGGGAAAATCAAGAGGAAAAGTTCAAATCAAATTTCTGTTTGCCGCCATGGATTCTCGCGCTCATTTACACACTCACACAAGCACCCAGCGCCAAATCAGGCTTTACTTTTTCCTCGTGCTTTTAGATACGAGCACTCCGTCTTTATGTCTTTGGCTCATACTAGAGTCCGTTTATACTGAGAGTCAAGACAACACCCCTCATGGAGTCACAAACGGGAATAAAGTTTACAGAAATTGAACGTTTTTTGTAATCTTTGATCGGCCCATTCTCAAATTCCATTCTCCGTTCCTTCTCTCATTCCGTTTGTTCCTTGCCGAACCCGTAATTCCCCGATCAATTCCAGATTATAATCTTTGCAATCGGTGAAAATGTAATCTTTATTCCAGTTCGTGACACTGTGAAGGCCTAAAATACGGGAACCAATCAGAAATGGATTCACATTGTCTTGACTCTCAGTATAGAGGGACTCTCCCTTCAATGAGTCTCTACAAAAATCATTCAATTTCAGAACGATTCGGCATCGCCGCTTCGACAACAGCGGCGGCGGCCAAGTCTGGAGCCCTGGACGGGAGCCTGGAATGACCGGGGAGTCAGGCTTGAGCGACTGAATAATATTTACTACCCCCTTTTTGGAATCGTCATCACGTCTTAAAAACATAAACAGAGACCGGCGGGACGGGGGGGGGGGGGGGGGGTCGTCAGGGGAGCCGGAGCCCCGAGATTTTTAACTCGTCTCGAAGAATAATACACTCTCCGTCCACGCTCTGATTCCTCCGTGCAGACGCCTCTTCCGCGGGCCCATCCATCAACGCCCGCTGCCAGATTGAGTGAGGAAAACTCGGATCTTTCTCCGCTGGTAAATTCCCCCTGGCACTGTGGGGCGTATTTTTAGTCGTCCTCGAACATCATTTGGACTGCATTTTGCAATTTGGAACTATAAATTCTGGCTCTTCTGGAAAAACACTTATGTGCATATGGAAACTAATGGCACATACGTTGTTTTTAAACCGGGCTAGAATTTATAGTTCCAAATTGCAAAATGTAGTCCATTTGGATTGCATTTTGCAAAAGGGAACCACGAGCATTGCAATGTTGCTAAGATTGTGCAACTTCTTCTGTTTTTGAAAAAAACCTGATTATCCATTGACAGTTTCTATTTTACTCGCTGAAAACTGTGAATCTAAGACAAAAATTACCATGTAAATATCATATTGGCGCGTATACGTAGTATACCGCCTTTGCGATCGTTTCGAACCCTGCTCGATACAATAACCGAGTCCCTTAGTTCCTTACCGAAAAGTGACTACCGCGAACTTCTGAGATTTTCCAAAGCGTGTAAAAAGTTTATTTATCCGTCAATAATTATGATTTAAAGTTGTTTCTCATTCTGGGGCTCGCTAGTTTATGTGCAGTGAATACCAAGAGTCTACGTTACTTGGTTTTTTTAAAAAAAGCCTAAGAGTACGACGCGCTGATTTAAAATATGCATATATAAGCGGAAGCAAGCGAACTGATTCGAGGATGGCTGACCAGTTCGGCACTCCTTGAATGAGAATTTCACTCACTCCGTTTTGTTCAAAACGTTGCTTTGACATATCTCCACACCACTGTTATCCTATTCAAAAGTTGGTACTCCTTGCTCTGATAGCGGGGCCAGCAGGATAGTGGTAAGTGCAATCTGTGATGAGCCTCGAGACTCATTAGACCATTTGCTAAACGTGGCTCATACAGGAGTCCACTCAGCCCTCTCTTCCCCACGCTCCTGATCACTGCGTCGGCGTCACGAAGAACAATGGGCCTTGGGCCGCCTTGGGTCCCAACGCGGCCGATACCCGTACCCCAATTACTCACGCTTCATTAACCATTTCACCGTCACGCTAGGATTCGTCCAATTTTCAAAAAAAATTGTTTCGCGTGTATTTAGCAATTTTTTCCTTACTCTCCGTTAAAACACAAATAAAAAGAGACCTCATTCATAAAAATCGGCCGAATAGAAGAGAAGTTACAGTAATCGAAATCCGAAGAAATCAACAAAACCTCGACTTCTCGATACGAAAAATAAAATGAAGGGGGAAAAAAGAAAGTATAAATTACAATTAAATATAATTGACCTCAGAATTTGACAAGCAATTCATTTATATATCTGACGCTGAAAAAACTGGGAGAAATTACAAAAAATTCGCCTCCTGCAAGGGGCTTCTTTGTAAGAATTTTGACCTGAAGACAACGGTCGAATAACAGCAGTACTCCATACAATACACGGTGTGCCTGAACGAGTTAAACATTTTTTATACGTCCAAATCGAAAAATCGTTATATTTTTAACTACAATGTCTCTTGAATCGTTTAAGCCAAAAAAAAAAAAAAAAATTCCGTCGAGATTCTGACACGCAAAGCCGCTTTAAAAGTATTCTGGGGCTATAATAGCTAAATCACCGGTAGTAAATCCCGTTATATTATTAAAAAGAAATTGACTCCATAGTTTAATTCCTTAGTTTCTTGAATACGATTTTTTTAAGAACTTAAACATTTATACCACCAATTTTAGACATGGGGTGATTTCCTGAGAGCCGATAATATCACGAATTTCTCATAGAACCCTTCAACAGTGGCTTGCTTTTTTGGCAGCCGATTCGGCCATCGAACCGGAGTTTAAATGGAAGCTGATAATAACCCAAAGCTCTGAGAAAAATTTTGAGATGAGTATAAGAACGGTTTGTTGTAAGTAACGAGGAGAGGCGGGCAAAGCGGCTAAAATCCGATCTAATTTTTACAGTTTTTCTGTTGAATTAATGTTGCCGCGGGCTTCTGACTGTGTCCACACATAGTTTCTGTTCAGCATATCGATACATAAGTATTTACACACGTAGAATCTAATTTTCACTTCGGGGAGTCGACGTATTTTGATTTTTTCGATTTTATACGGAAAATTGATGGTTTTTCGGGATTGAAATTATTATTGTTTCATGAAAAATAAATGCACCCAAAATGACTATAGCATATTGATTTTTACACATTTGCACTCACGAAATTGATTGGTAAATTCAACGAGTGGGTGCATCGACCTGGTATATCAAGTTTCTGCAATTTTTTACGGCAAATCAGTAGATTTTCGGGATGTAGATTGCTTACTTTCAATTCATGAATGAATAAAGCAACGACATGGTTGAACTTCTTTGCATGGAAAGACGTTTAAAATAACAAAATCAAGACGTCTTTAATGCAATTGCATTTATATCGAGTCAATTTCTTTTCAATAATATAACGGGATTTTTACTACCGGTGATTTGGGTATTTTAGCCCCAGAATACCTTTAAATCGACTTTATCTTCTAGGAGTTCGACAGAATTTTTCCTTTCTTCGCTTAAATTATTCCGTAGCACTTTTCTTCAAGAATCTGATAAGATTTTGCTTGAGGCAGATCAAAAAACTTAAATTCGATCGAATAGCTTTCTACATTCACAATACACGGTCTCGTCAAGGCGCGTCTTTGACCTCGCAGTGTTGGATCGTGAATTCTCTTGTTGTGCTGTTTGCCTGTTTTGAAATCTCTGTAAATGAAAACTAAAGGGGTTGATATGTGCGAGTTGATGACGCGCCTTATCAACACATTGTGTTGGAGTTCACTGCTTGTTTTTTCATGATTTCCGTTATTTTACTGCAAAGGATGAATTTACACAATCTCAGCACCATTGCAATGCTTCTGGTTCCTTTTTGTAAAATGCGATCCATTCATCCTTAGAAGGCTCCATATCAATGGCTGAGGAACGATACTGCCTATCTGCGAACTGGCGAGTTTGCAGGAGAAAGAAGAAACTTCGCCATTTTTAATCTTTGGGGTTGAGCCGGCCAGGTTGGCCTAGCCCGAAGACATAAAGACGGAGTGCTCATATCTAAAAGCACGGGGAAAAAGTGGAGTCTGGTTCGGCGCTGGGTGCTTGTGTGAGTGTGTAAATGAGCGCGGGAATCCATGGCGGCAAACGGAAATTCGATTTGAACTTGCCCTCTTGATTTTTCTACATTTCTTCTTCTAAACGTGTTTTAAATGCCTTAGACGAATATATTAAGAACGTTGGGACTGCGACTTTTTATAATACACTTATTTTTTCTCGGTAACAGGGGTGAGAGGCGGGAAAAGTAAAAAGAAGTAGAATAAGAAGAGGAGAAAGAAGAAGAATCAGAATAAGGAGAGTGAGAGGAAGAGGAAGAAGAAGAATACGAAGATGAAGATGAAGAAGAAGAAGAATAAGAAGAGTAAGAGGAAGAAGGAGAATAAGAAGAGTAAGAAGAAGAAGAAGAATAAGAAGAGTAAGAGGAAAAAGAATAAGAGGAGAGGAATTTTTACTTCTCTATATTCTTTTGTCTTTTCTCCTTCCTCGGGTTCTTCGTTTATCCTCTCCTCTCCTTTCCCTTTCTTTCTCTTCTCCTCCCTAGTCTTTTTCTTGCTCTTCTCCGTTTTTTCATTTCCCTCTTTTTCCACGACTTCTTTCCCTTCTTTTCTTCTCCTTTTTCACTCCCGATGTGCGATTTCAAAGAGGAATAGGAATAAAATGAGGTTTGAAAGTCTCAAATGAGGTTTCTCCTATCTGAAGCTTTGAGAACTTGTGGCAAGGATGGATGATGCACATTTCGATGGTAAGATAGAAGTCATTTAAGGGGCTCTTGATTGATTAGCTAATCAGGATTCCGGGCTGTTTTGATTCTGCCTCCAACCATCCAACATCCGTCAAGACGCCCTCTCCCCGGGTTTCTCGCTGAGGTAGCCTCCCCGACCGTGATAACTAGCCCATGAATCCTGAACAGCAGATTTTTCTTCATCCGAATTGATAAGGTGGTCCGGTGATTTTGATAACTGAAACAGATTCTTAATGTATCTAAAAGGTCTCGTATTCGTTCATGGTCGCCACGCGCCAAGGGGGTTCAACCTCCGAAAAGTGTTTTGTACCTCACGGAGAAAAATACTTCGTGCATGGGACCCGAAGTTGAGGTCATATGGATCCCTGAAGTTTTCGGATCACGTATCTAAAAACTTGAGGTCCAGCTGCCTAAGTCCAGGTCACACGGAGAAAAAAAACTCGTGCGTGGGACCCGAAGTTTAGGTCATATGGATCTCTGAAGTTCTCGGATTGAGCCTCTGAACACTATAGGTCCAGCTGCTGAGGTTTGGATCACACATCTGAAACTTCAATTCTTACATCTAAAGTACTTTAGATATGTGAGAACCGAAGTTTTTCGGATGTGAAAACCGAAGTACTTCAGATGTAACAACTGAAGTTTCAGATGTCTGACCCGAACTTCGGTTGCTGGACCTCAACTTTTCGGATATGAGACCCGAAAACTTCAGAGATCCAAATGACCTAAACTCCGGGTCCCACGCACGAAGTTTTTTTCTCCGTGCGCATCCAAAAACTTGAGGTCCAACTGTCATCTGGTCTGACATCTGAAGTACTTGTAGGTATGACCGGATTCTTCAGATGTGTGACCCGAACCCTTCGGTGTGTACCTAAGTACTTCAGATGTCTGACCCGAACTTTGGTTCCTGGACCTCAACTTTTCGGATGCGAGACCCGAAAACTTCAGAGATCCATATGACCTCAACGTCGGGTCCCATGCACGAAGTTTTTTTCACCGTGTATCGTGGGAATCTGAGGTCATTCGCTTAAAATATTCAGACATGAAAATTTGAAGAGTTAGAGAGCTCATAGTATGGATCTCTCGAATAACACACGTAGAAAAATCCGATTTATGCACCAGAAATTCTTAAACTTGTTAAAAAATATCTCTTAACTTGTTCATCCATTAGATTCTTCAACTGAAATGACATTTAGATGACTGCATTTAGATGACTGAAGTTGGGAAATGAGTATCTCCGATTGTGACGCTGCAAATTTTCGCGCAAGTTTTATTTACTTAAAAGCAAACTAACGAACAGTTTTCCTTGAAATTTTCTGTGACTTTTCTTCACTAATTTAAAAACATCCTTAGAAATTTCCAAGCGGATACTTGGTTGGTTTTCTCTTTGAAAAATAGGATGTAGTCGGAGATTTTGAAATATTGCGAAGTTGCTACTCATTTGCGTCTTCAGCCATTGTTTTGTTGCTGATTTTCTCTCAACGTTTCTGTGTAGCAACTTGAAGGAGAAAAAGTCGTTTTATAGACAGTAATTCATAGTTGCGCGTATTTTTACATTAGCGCAATAGCAGTGGTCATAAAGAGACTGTTAGTCCTCGCGTTAAGTACTTTTAAACCGGGTAATTTTGCAAATTATTCACCGGGAAGATTACTAGGTAGTAGAAACTAGGTTTAAATGGATACACCGTAATGAATTGTGTCGTGACAAAAATCAATCGTGCAGAATACATTTGCATAAATTATCATCCTTTTCCTCTCTCCTCTACCCTCTTCCTCCCAATCCTATTTTGCACTCGACCTTTTTCCTGCACAGCTTCTGAGCATGGAAAGTTTAAGGTCTCTTTTTTCACCAGTTCCTCGCTGTCTTGATGAATGGGGAAAATAATACTTGTCGGTAGGCGCTCCTCACTATCCCGAGACACTTCAATTTATTTTTTGCCTCTTCCATTTACATTTCTTTAATTTGTTTCGTTCCTAATGGCGTTGACCTCAATGTCCCGTTTGAACGGATTCGATTCAGACTGGATTGAGATTTTAAAAAGTGCACCGATTAACAGTGTTAGGAGATTTTCAGTTTATTTGAAATATTTAACTGGTAGAATTAGTTTGAATTTTTTTTTATTTTTTCTCCCTTTTTGACTCAATGAATCAGTATGGAAGACTGGAGAAACAAGTTTCCTTGTCGAAATTAACGAAACTAAAACCGATTAGAGCCCGTCTTAGATTACCTTTTCTCCTTTACCGTATCCGCGGGATAGGGAATTACATACTGCCGTACTAAGGAAAAACGCCGTATGAACCTTCAGGCGTTGCCAAATTTCCATTCATGAAACACGAATTTCCTGGTAAACCTATGAATACTTTTCTTCCAAATTTTCAAATAATGTTGCTTGCAATTGCACCTAAAGCTCCTGAAAATTTCAAGGAAAAATATTCATAACTTTCCTTAAAAATAAACATTTTATTGAAGGAAATTTGGCAACTCTCGAATGTTCATACGGCGTTCTTCCTTAACACGGCAGCATATAACAAAAGAGGGATAGTAATCTGAAACGAGCTGTAGCTATATTCTCCCTAATATTTTGAAGGAATAGAGAAAAAAAAGTAGGGGGAGCAGAAGAACAGGACAAAGGAAACGGTTTACAACGAAGAGGAGGAGAGAGTTGAGGAGGAAGAGGAAGTGTTAAGTAAAGGACGAAGGAATGAGAGAGAAAAGAGAAGAAGAAATGAAAAGAACCAAGAAATAATATTCGTTCCTCCTCTGATTTTTCTCACCTCCTTTCTTTCTTCTCTCCTTAATCTCCTCTCAGGCTACAATTTAATTTTTCCTCTTCTGCTCCTTCTAAATTTAACCCGTCCGAATCTGACAAATTACGAGTCGCCGGATCTGAGTCTGCCAGACTAGAGGCAATCAAGCGAAATCATAGTCCATTAAGTACATTCAGAACGTCAAATAACCAACCCTCCACGAAGCGAGGGGAAAAGCCAACACCAAGTAACTTTCGATATATTTTATAACCTCAAATCAACCGACTTACCCACTCGTTTGGAAACGCTTGTTACTTCCCCCGTAAAGTCCGTCCATTAATCAATATTCCAAAGAAATATGGAATATTAAAAAAGAGTGACTGTGAACGATCAGGATTTAAGTTCTCACCGGTGCCGTGAATTGTCGCGTCAATTTCACGGTGAATTGACTCATCACCGACCCCCTCTCGCTTCATCGCCCTTGCATCGCTTCACCCTCCAACCTCATGAGCTTCAGGCCTTAGAGTAGAATTATTACGTAGCCGCCAAGTTGATTGGAAATGAAATATTTGCGCTCGTCCACGCGGAAAAGGAGCTTGGTCCGGAGAGGCTAGATTTTCAGTGGAGCTATATTTGTCGAGTTGGGTGGAAATGCCGCTGAGCGCTCTAATCGGCATCGCTTTCCTCCTCCTGGCGCTCTCTGATGGACGGAATCGGAGTTATTCTATCTTCAGAGTCGTTTTGGAAGAGGTGTTGTTCCCTCTTCCTCATCTTTGGTTTCCGGTCCGGATTTTGAGCAGCGTTGCCATTTTAGCTGAGAATATTGCTATTTTTAACAATTTGTTCGGTATAAAATTGTAGCAATGGAGATGTTGCATGTGTGAGGGATTTGCGATTTGACCATTGATTCTTATGTAAAAGTTCGCGAGAAAAACGATAGTGCTACTGGTTTTCTCTGAAATCATCTCCCAAGCTCAAAAAAAGCTCTCAAAGTGAGGCTAAAATGGAGGGGATATCCCACCCTACCCTGAGAGTCCACCTCCACATCAAAACAAACTCTCCATGCAAAGACAGGGAACAAATACATTAGCAAGGTTGCCATGTTTTCAGTTTTGGAGTCCCCAAATAAAGTGGCAGCCCTGTCAATGCATTTGCTCCCTATCTTTGCAAGGAGAGTTTGTTTTGATGTAGAGGTGGACTCTCAGGGTAGGGTGGGATATCCCCTCCATTTTGGCCTCACTTTGAGAGCTTTTTTGGAGCTTGGGAGTTGATTTCAGAGAAAACCAGTGGCACTATCGTGTTTCTCGCGAACTTTTACATAAGAATCAACAGTCAAATCGCAAATTCCTCACACATGCAACATCTCCATTCACAACCATTTGAAGGGATTTGACTTGAATCGCGTGATTGCATTCCATACTGCCTTAAAATTCTCTCTTTATTCTTTGTTTTTTTAAAGAAAACCGTGTAGTGCCCTGGATTTTCTATAAAGTTCAATTAAATTATAAGTAGTTTACTCGCAAAATGACAAGACTGAGCAATGTCTAGTTTTCTTGGAAAAAAAAAACGGACGCAAGAGTAAATTAGGCAGCGTTTAATGTAGCTGATTTCTAGTTTAAGCTGTTTATCTGTAATTGGATCACATTTTGCAATTAGGAACTATGATCACTAACCCACCCGTTAAAACTCCCATGTGCAAAGTGAAAGTAATCGCACATACGTTGTTTTTATGCCGCGCTAGATATTGTAGTTCCAAATTGCAAAATGCATCCTATTGATCAAGTTGATCGCTGAAAAAATAATAATTCTTGCGTCCTCTTTAACAATGGCACTTAATTTCCTCGTGGGAGGGAAGAAGGTTGGTCTTTTATCATGCACTGAATTGATCCTCACGACGCATTAGATGATCTAATGTGATCTAATTTAGATCGCAGCTGACAAAAATATTGGTTACCTTTACCGATTCTTAGTTTCTATGTCTAAAAAACGTTTGCGTTCAATGAGGATCGATATTTTATCAGTCATGTGCACCTAGCGTGGTCTTATTCTGCCGTGCTAAGGAAGAACGCTGTATGAGCCTTCAGGAGTTGCAAATTTTCTTCGATTAAACACGGATTCCCTGGTAAACTTATGAATGTTTTTTTCCAATTTTTTAGAGAATTTTGTTCGTATTCTGATCTAAAGTTCCTAAAAATTTCAAGGAAAAATATTCATAACTTTCCTCAAAAATAAAAATTTTAGTGAAGGAAATTTGGCAACTTTCGAATGTTCATACGGCGTTTTTTCTTAGCATGGCAGTATTCCACCGAAGTGTTCTCAAAAAAGGGAGTCATCGATATAAATCTTCACTAAGCGGATAGTAAGTGGCGAGTGGTCAGGAACGGTGAAGACATACAAGTTTAAAATTAACCGTGAAACATTTCTAGGCCTCTCGAGTGAGTGCCTACATTACGGGATCATTCCCAAAGTATGTCACGATTCCGCACTTAGTGGCCTTTCCTGGCGACCATCGTTGCCAAATGGTGCACAAAATCCCAGCATTGAAAGTAGAAGGCTTAAAACAATGAATAGTTTTTTTTTTAGCTACGCAAGTTCCTCGAACGTCGAAAGTCGGAAAAAAGAAATTAGTTTTTAAAAAGAGAGGTTAAAGTTTATTTTCTGTATAGAGCCATACGTAAGGACAAAACTTCAAACCTCTTTCTCTCTGTTTCAACTTAAAGTGCGTTGGTTCCTTTCTGATGAACCCGGTCTACTTGAAAAACATTAACAAAAATTATTTAAATTGATAGACATAGAAGAGATGGAAAACATAAAGCGATTCCACTGACGAAAACGGGTGGAGAGGACCTAGTCTAAGGGACTCCCACAGGGAACTGGGTTACAAAACGCCTTCAATACGCAGCC
Source organism: Bemisia tabaci (assembly GCF_918797505.1). NCBI lineage: Eukaryota > Metazoa > Arthropoda > Insecta > Hemiptera > Aleyrodidae > Bemisia > Bemisia tabaci. The sequence continues at coordinate 18,326,281 of NC_092801.1, read as the reverse complement.
TCCTTATAGTACTAAATAATGATACTACTATTCGTGCGTCATGGTGGTTATCTTGCATAACCAGTCAATTGAAGGAGAATCATTCTTCAAAGCTCTGAGACTCGTCGTTTATCTCACTGAACCACTTTACGGGCAAAGCATGAAGCATTGTTCGTTGTATCATCAAAATCGAATCAATCTGTCAGTTTATTTTAGAAACAGCGTATCCTCGAAATTGATCGCCATACACTGAAAAAAATCTCGGTGTATTTACTAAGAAAAGGGTAAAATTACCAGGAATTCAGGGTTCTACTTGATCTCAATTTTTTCTTGGTAAAATTACCATTTATAGAATTGGTAATTTTCCCGAGAAATCTTGGTAAAATTATTGAACTTTCTCGGTAATTTTACTAGACCTTGGTAAAAACGCCAATATTTTTTATCGACTGTGGTAAAATTACCGAAATAAAATGGCAAAGTTATCGGGAATTGATTACCAATAAAAGTGGTATTCTTACCTGAAAAAAACAGTAAAAATACCGGTTTTTAGGTAAGCTTACCAGTCTGTCTTGGTAAAATTACCAATAATTGGTTAAAAAAAAGTGAGATGGTAAAGGTACCAACGGACCTTGGTAAGAACGCCGAGAATTTTTTTTCAGTGTATATGGTTAGATGTTTGAATCTTGTCAATCAATAAATGTAGCGATATAACTGACATGTCTCGGTATGAACTCTAACTCAGACTTTGCCAATTCGCTCATCGTGATTTTTGAGCCATTTTCAAAAGAAATAACTCTTCTTTATGCTTTAGCTAAAGTTCGGAACAGGCCCATCGCGGGATTTTCTTCGACAATCCGTCAACGTAGGAGAAAGGCCTCGGTTTTTTTCTTCTTTTTTTTGAACCACGAGCCTCGTCCCTGTTTGTGTTTTTCCTCGGGCTCTTGACGAACCCACATACCTCTTAATTAAAAGTACTCACACATATACGAGCCTGTATGTGTGGCAGCGCAAAGCATAAACAAAGTTTCGGAACACAGGCACGGGCACCTCGAGGTCTTCCTCCGAGCTGTTCCCTCACTCACCCCCAACGTTCCCCTACTTTTGAGCCAAAGAGCTCGGTACCTGTGACCAACTCTCCAACTATTCTCCCTAATTGTTTGACCCTCTCCAGGGCCTCTTCGGCACGACCCAGCCCGACGAGACCTTATCAATACTGCCGTGCTAAGGAAGAACGCCGTATGAGCCTTCAGACGTTGCCAAATTTTCTCCGATAAGAACCGGAATCACTGAACAAATTTTGAACTTTATTTTCCAAAATTTTCAGACAGTTTTGTACGCAATTTAATCTAAAATAATTTCAAGGAAAAGTATGCATACATGTTGTCAAATATACATGTTGTATCGAGGGAAATTTGGCAACTCTGGAAATGTTTATACGGCGTTCTTCCTTAGCACGACAGAATAGCGTCTCAAGTGCAGGATCATGATTTTCCCAGGAGATGACCTCTTTGTTCGCTGATATAATATTCATCTCGCATCAGAGTTTTCTAGAAATCTGATGAAAATAACCGTGGTATAATATTTTTCAAAACTCGCAAATTATACCATTCAATTTTTAAGTTCTGGACACCACATTTAAAATCTCAATTTTCATTCATTAAATTATTATTAAAGATCCAAAAATAATTTCGGCCCCATTTTCACATCTATTTATTTCGTGTAACATTTCAAACACACTCAGACGTTCTGAAGCCGTGAGCGAAACAGAGTTTTGTGGGGATGGGAGGGAGAGGAAAGGGCGTTATCAAAAGTAACCGTAAATACACCCGGAATGAACCCCTCATTAGTGCAAGATGTTATTTTTTGTTTCTTTCATTCCCGCTACATCGTGGCATGGAACAGCTGTCGAGACAGCCTAAAACGACTTCCGAAGTTAGGTTTCAGCTCGAGGATTCCATCGCCGTTGAATTTTCCCTCTCGCACATTTCAAGAGGTCGCTCTCTGAACGTCCTTAATTTCGAGTCCGAATGTCAGGAAACGGTTACCACGTTATCCCCATCTGTTTACTCATTAAGGGCGCATTTCCCCCCCGGAGAAGCCGTATTTTGAAGATCCGCGCCCATAGGCTATCGGTTAGAACTTTCTCGTAAGATAATGAATATAGCGAAGAATAAACGGTTTTCTTTTTGACTCTTTGCCTTTTTATTTTTATTTTTAGTCTTGAATTATCAGTCTGAAGTTTTTTGGTTTTACTATTTCGTCGTATTCCAGTGAGTTGATTATTAAAATCTATAGACAAAGAAGACACAAGGAAAATGGAGCGATGCTATCGGTCGAAAGAGGTGGTTGTGACAGACAAAGGGGGAAAATAATGGACTATGCTGAGGGGTCGCTCGTGATTTGCCGTAAGTTAGTCTATTACTCAAATTGTTTGTCCATTGAAAACTACCCAATAGGATCACCAATAGGATATCTCCATTTCCATGATGATTCTATCTCATGATATAAAACGAAAAGAAAAGTCAAAGTACTGAGTAACTTCAGTTATATCGCTACATCTATCTTGCCCTGGCCAAGTGAAAAGCAGTCATTATTTCTTATACGTATTTACAAAATTTAAACATCTATCCACATATCGACGGTGAAACTACCAAACCACGTATCTCGGTTTGCGACGTCGCAGACTTCTTGTCATACTTTATTTTTTAAATTAAAAACAACTTAACGTCTAGTCTTGAAAATTTCTGTGATTTTTCCTCTTTGTGCGGAGAAAATTCTGTGAAAATTTCAAGGAATGATATTGATTTGGTCGACTTCAAAAAAATAAAATGAGAGCGTAGATTTTTAAACACCGCAAACGAGATACGTGGTTTGGTAGTTTCACCGTCGATATGTCGCCAATTTTGAGGATACGCCGTTTCTGAAATAAACTGACAATTTGATTTGATTTTGATGTACGGCGAACAATGCTTCATGATTTGCCGGCAAAGTGGTCGATTGAGATGAGTCTCAGAGCGTTAAAGAATGATTCTCCTTCAATTACTCGGTTATGCAAGATCACCACCATGACGCACGAATAGTGGTATCATTATTTAGTACTATATGACGGCGCCTCATTGAAGGCGTTCCGTTGTCCGTCAGGCTAGGTCCGCTGCAGTCTGCGGTCCACCGCGCTTCCGTCGATAGGATCGCTCCATTTCCTCGTTCTCTTCATTGTCTATCACTTCGTCTGTCAAACAAGTGAAGACAATAAAGATTAATATATCATGACCTTTAATACATAAAAAAGCAAGGCGGAAAAGGCAAATCGTAAGGAAGTTTCTAATCAACGCAAGGAAAATGTAAATATAAACGAGCCGGTTAATAAAATCCTGCCTCGTCACGTGAGTTTAGTTGAATGTTGCGTATAGCAATGGGCCTGTTGCAAACTTTTGCTAGAGCAAAAATAAGAGTTGTTTCTTGTAGATAATGCCTCAAAAATCACGATGAGCGCATCGGCAAAGTCTGAAATGCACTCATAACTTCACAATCTGCGTAAGAAATTTGCGTTTTTTTAAGCTTCCCGCTTCAAAAACGATACTACGGCACAAGTGAACATTTTGTTAGAGGAGTCGCTCCATCGTCGGCGATATTCATCATGGCCGACGCTTGCACGCAGTTCCGCGCGTAATTCAAGGAGAGTTCAAGGTCAATCCATTCGGGCGTGGAAAATATGAACGTTAACACACCGATTGTTATCTGGTCTAATCCAGTTCAGGTGTTATCTCGTCCCATCAAACGTGTTTTGGCGGATTGGCGTCGGCTATGATGATTATTGCCGACGATGGAACGACTCCTCTTACAAAATGTTCACCTGTGCCGTAGTATCGTTTTTGAAGCGGGAAGCTCAAAAAACCGCAAATTTCTTACGCAGATTGTGAAGTTATGAGTGCATTTCAGAGTTTGCCGATACGCTCATCGTGATTTTTGAGGCATTATTTATAAGAAACAACTCTTAGTTTTGCTCTAGCAAAAGTTTGCAACAGGCCCTTTATAGCATCGCCCAGTGCACAAGAGTTGGAAGGAACGACTCCCTCTTACGAAATGTTCACCTGTACTGTTTTCTTGTTTTTGAAGCGGGAAGCTTAAAAAAACGCATGTGTTTTTCATTCAGATTGTGAACTTAAGTGTATTTCAGACTTTTTCGATGTGCTCATTGTGTCTGCGAGACATTTTCAATATGAAACAACTTTCATTTTGCTCTAGGAGAAGTTTGCAACATGCCCATTGAATTTTCTGCAAATTTCACGCAGAATCGGGTCGCTATTCTCGAAAACTCTTAACTCTCGTTGCAGTTTCATCCCGGCAATCAGTGGCTGGCGAAAGCTCTCGACGTTTGGCACCGCGGAGTAAGATTGGCGAGGGGGCTCACACGTGTCATGCACTAATTAAATTGGAAGTCGATAGGAGCGCCAGTAAATCGTGACCCGCGGTTCGCTGATTCCGGCGCGCTTTGGCGGTGCAGATCGCAAGCGCGGTTGCCGGACTCCGATCGAAATCATCCCTCTCCTCCGCTGACTTCGCCGAAAAGCGCGAGCGATCCGGCGACGCGGCACCCTTTGCGAACACGCGGAATGGAATACAAAGCGACCGTCGGGCCCGGAAGTAATTTGAGAAATTGAAATTTTCGAGCAGCGCGAAAAAGCGCCTCTTCCGTTTTTATTTTCACCTGTTTTTTTTTTTTTTTTTTAATTTTTATTTGTTTTGCGTCCTGCCGTGTCGCCCGGCGATCGATTCCTTGTGGTCGTTTACTGAACAAACACATCGTCTCGTGAATTGGACCCGCTCTTTGTTTTCCTTTCTCCTATTTTTTCAGCGGTTTACTTTCGGACGGGGAAAAATATCCGTGAAAAAAATTGTGGACGGCTGTTATCATAACGGAACTGACTGTTCTGGCTGTATTTTAGGATCGAAATATACTTGCTATCAATGTCCACGTCTATAATTGTCAACAGTGACATCCCCATCTAACGCAGTATATAGTGACGTTATGGTTGAAACGGTACAGACGTCACGTCTGAAACGGTCTGTGTATCGTTGAATATACTGCGAATTCGGTTCTAACATTTAAGATAAGATTAAGTCTCCTTTATCTCTATTACCGTGTCTAATGTAACTGAAATACAATGCATTTGACTCAGGATGATTCCAAATATACGCCATTTGAGGGGCTTGGAGGACAAAGCGCATAATGCAATTTTTGAAAAAATTGAGGTAGTAACGATCTCAAGAAAATAGTCGTGATGCATATTCGGTGAAAAATTCCCTCTCGAATTTCAATTTTTAAGCATCCAAAAATCAGTTTGAACTTTCTTTCGGCCATTAGGATCCATTAATTTCGAAACTTCAAAGACGTATTTCTCGAAATAACAAGAACTGCACTTATTTGCCTTGTCCACCAAGCCCCTCGTTTTACCTTAATCTTGTTTTGGTTAGTCGACAAGTACAAAATGGCAATAATAGACCTGCGGGCCGATTATTGAAATTGATAGACAAAACTATAGAAAAAGAAGACAAAAAGGATGTGGAAGGATCCTATTGGTGGAAGCAGGTGGTTGCAACGGACAAAGGAGGTAGGTAATGAACTAATTAACGGCAACCGACGAGAGGCTCTATTATAGTTAGTCCATCATTTTTCTCCCTTAGTCTATAGGAGCCATCCATTTCACCGATAGGATCGGTCCATACTCTCTATGTCTTCTTTGTCCATCGCTTTATCTATCAATTTCAAGAATCAGCCCGCTGCTGAGCGGCATCACATCTGAAGAAGTGCGTGATGACGTCACGGTCGAAGTCGTCAATCGTGACGTCACAAAATGGTAAAATGGTCATTGATGAAATAAGTCAATCATTTTTCTCCCTTACTCTCCATACTCTCTATGTTTTCTTTGTCCATCGCTTTATCTATCAATTTCAAGAATCAGCCCGCTGCTGAGCGGCATCACATCTGAAGAAATGCGTGATGACGTCACGGTCGAAGTCGTCAATCGTGACGTCACAAAATGGTAAAATGGTCATTGATGAAATAAGCCAATCATTTTTCTCCCTTTCTCTCCATACTCTCTATGTTTTCTTTGTCCATCGCTTTATCTATCAATTTCAAGAATCAGCCCGCTGCTGAGCGACATCACATCTGAAGAAATGCGTGATGACGTCACGGTCGAAGTCGTCAATCGTGACGTCACGAAATGGTAAAATGGGCATTGATGACGTTGCATGTTCGATAACAAACTCATGGTGTGTCTGTGTGGTGTGATTGCAGGTGCCGTGGGCGGCGATGGAGGAGACGACGAAGGGGACAAAGAGAAAGAGGAGGAGGCCGAAAGAGAGCGGCAGGAGGCCATCCGAGAGGCCGAGGAAAGGCGGAAGGAGAAGCACCGGAAAATGGAGGAAGAGAGAGAAAAGATGAGACAGGAAATCAGAGATAAGGTAAATTTCATCTTCAAACAGAATCTCCTGCGCTTCCGACATCTCATTATTGTTTCCGAGCCCATCAGCTCCCGCCCTCTTCTTTCTGAACTCGCGGAATGGTCGAATATTCGATTATCGAATATTCGATATCCGAGGTATTAGCACCACGATAATTGCATCTTATCGAATGTTGGTGACAGTAATCGAATATTTGATTATTTTGCGATTAATATTCGAAAATTTGACAAAACTGTGGTTAGCAATTTTACTTGTTTTATTTTCAATTTACTTGTTCTTATATTAATACGAAAATGTCATACACACCGCTTGCAGTTGGTTCTTTACAACACTAAAGAGGATTGCATTTTGCAAAAAGGAACCACTAGTATTGCAATGATGCTAAGATTGTGCAACTTCATTTTATGCAATAAAATTGCGGAAATTGTGAAAAACTATGAAATTTAGATGGTAATTTTTGTCTTAAATTTACAGTGTATAGCGAGTAAAATAGAAAATATTAATGGATAATCGGGGTTTTCCTCCAAGACATAAGAAGTTGCACAATCTTAGCAACATTGCAATGCTAGTGGTTCCTTTTTGCAAAATGCAATCCAAGAGATGTTACCGTAAAAGTCTGAAAATCTTGTCAACAAAAATCGCTCCAATGAGAATCTTGTTTCCATGGAGTATGGTCTCTTTTTCCCTGGACGGTCGCGATTCTTGTTTTTTATTTAACGTTTACAATTTATGACCTGCATTAGTGTTTTATAATCAATTTATGTTATTGCCATCGCCACTAGTCTCTTTTTGACGACGTATTCTTCGTAATTTATGGCCTATTACTTTGCAGAATTACTTACCTGATACTTATCAGATCATCACTAAAACTGTGCTGGCTAGCTTTTTTGTCGGAGAAAAATTTCCTTTCCCTCCTTACATTCTCTAGTTTCTAAGGTTTGTTAGTTAATTGCTGTTGTAACGCCTAACGAGGTTACTTTTTTAATCAGTGTTGAAAAGAAGTTGTAGATTAACTTCAAAGATCTCTCTCACCCAAGATTTTAGCAAATTTACTAAATTAATTGAGGGAGCATGAATGTAATGATTTATTGGCAAAACTTCTTACATTAGTGCATTTTATTATATTTTATAAAATTATACATATTCATACATTTGAGTAAATCTCATATTCTATCAACAATGATACGCACAAAGAGTACCTTGGTAATAATACCTAGATGGCATGTACTTTCATTCTCATTCCTAGAGAGTCAAAAATCAAACCTAATTTAATGTGAAAATATTAATCGCAAATAAATTGTCGAATCTAACAGTTTTTCAAATTCCCATCAACTATGTCAAATTTCGAAAATTTACTTAGTAGTGCATACATGTCGATGGCCGAAGTGAGGAACTAACGTACCTCCGTTTGCGACGTTGCATATTTTCTTTTTTCTTTGGAAAACTATAGTTTACATGTTTCTCGAATACTCACCTTGATTTTATTTCTCTGTTAGCAGAATATTCTGGACACATTTCATGCTATATAGTTGACTTTTTGTTTCTCTTCCAAAAAATAAAACAGGATCGGAAATTTTGAAACACCGCAACGGAGATACGTGGTGCCACAATTCAGTCATCAATCGGATGAAGAACTCAAAATGAGTTCGTTCGGTCGTTTTTTATTCCTATATTTTTGAAAAGTGGAGGCTTCACTGACAATGAGTTCACAGGAATTTTCACTGATTTTTTGCATTAGTAGCTCACGATGAATGAGGTATATTTGTAAGACGGTTTCAACTCATGTGGACTTCAACGTAGACTATGAAATTTTCAGACATATCAAATACTAGTGATCCAGACACATGAAAATACAGGGGAGTTTTCCCAGCCCGCGTGGAGGGTGACGAAGCTGTTCCGAGTGTGACTAGCGAAACCTAATCAAGCTAGGAATAACGGTAACATCCCCAAGATTAAACGACATCGTCCCATTGGAAGGTTCGCTGAGTGTAATAGCCATTTAATGACTGCTATTCTGAGCCAATTAAGGGCCTTAATTGGGTAAACTCAGTTTCCTGTTATCAAGTTTCAATCAACTTTGAGTGTCATCGAGATGAGTTTTGAGCGCAAGAGGACCGGAGATACGTCAAATGTAAACACCGAACCCTCGAACTCCCCCCCCCCTCCGCTGTTGTAGAAGTGGACTCATAAAATCTGATTTTTAAGGCGGGAATTCACCCTCGTTATTTTCTGTCGTCAGGCCTGATAGACGATTAAATTCCGAACCAATTCCGATTAAAATGGACCCCTTGGTCCAAATTGGTCCAAAATGGATGGTCACCACGCAACATACTACTTTGGTCAAAATTCGACAGGCCGTCCAATTTTTATCAAACTGTAGCGCCACTTCGTATCATTTTTTGTCGGAGGAACATTTTTGCCAACCCTAGTAGCAGAACCATAGAAGGAAAAGATAAAGATTAAGTACGAAAGTAAATTTTTTTTTCATAATGCATGTACACGAAAGTGGTAAAAGTGAAAATTTGTATGTAACCATTATATAAAAAAGTCATAATTTTAGTGAGCTTTTCGCAAACATACTAAAACAAGCAGTGAACTCCAACACAATGTGTTGATAAGGCGCGTCATTAACTCACACATATCAACCCCTTTAGTTTTCATTTACAGAGATTTCAAAATAGGCAAGTAGCACAACAAGAGAATTCATACGATCCAACTCTTCAACGACGCACTTTGACGAGACCTTGTATTGTGAATGTAGAAAGCCATTCGAACGAGTTTAAGTTTTTTGATCTGCCCCCAGCAATATCTTATCAGATTCTTAAAGAAAAGTGCTACGGAATAATTTAAGCGAAGAAAGGAAAAATTCTGTCAAACTCCTGGAAGATACAGTCGATTTAAAGGTCTTTTTGGGGCTGAAATATCCAAATCACCGGTACCTATTATAAATCCCGATATATTATTGAAAAGAAATTGACTCGATATAAATGCAATTGCATTAAATATGTCTTATTGATTTTGTTATTTTAAACGTATTTCCATGCAAAGAAGTTCAACCATGTCTATGCTTTATTCATTCATGAATTGATAGTAAGCAATCTACATCCCGAAAATCTACCGATTTGCCGTAAAAAATTGCAGAAACTTGATATACTAGGTCGATGCACTCACTCGTTGAATTTACCAACCAATTTCGTGGGTGCAAATATATAAAAATCAATATGCTATAGTCATTTTGGGTGCATTTATTTTTCATGAAACAATAATAATTTCAATCCCGAAAAACCATCAATTTTCCGTATAAAATGGAAAAAATCGAGATGTGTCGACTCCCTGACGTGAAAATTAGATTCTACGTGTAAAAATACTTACACATGGATGTGCTGAACAGAAACCATGTGTGGACACAGTTAGGATACATAGCCCCAGAATACTTTTAAAGCGCCTTTACTTTCCAGAATCTTGACGGAATTTTTTTTTGGCTTAAACGACTCAAGTGACACTGTAGTTAAAAAATATTTAGAATTTTTGATTTTGACACCAAAAAAAAATGTTCGTTCAGGCACACCCTGTATTGTATGGAGTATTGCGCTGGTATTCAATCCTTGCCTTCAGATCAAAATTCTTACAAGGAAGCCCCTTGCAAGAGGCGAATTTTTTGTAATTTCTCCCAATTTTTTCTCCGTTATATAGTTGAATTGCTTGCCAAATTCTGAGGTCAATTATATTTAATTGTAATTTATACATTCCTTTTTTTCCCTTCATTTTATTTTTTGTATGGAGAAGTTTCGTTGATTTCTTCGGATTTCGAATACTGAAACTTCTCTTCTATTCGGCCGATTTTTATGAATGAGACCTCTTTCAATTCGTCTTTGAATGGAGAGTAAGGAAAAAATTGCTAAGTACTCGCGAAACAATTTTTTCGAAAATTTGATGGATCCCAGCGTGACGGTGAAATGGGTAATCGAGTGAAAGTAATTAGGTCTGACTGTGGCGAGGGCCGCGAGGGTCGCCTTTTGTTCTTCAGCTGAGAAGCGACGCGGCGAACCGAGCCAGGACCGGGACACTACCTGGGTTTTGTGCCTGCCTGTGCACTGTTTTGGCCTGATGGGGGAGTGAATTTCTGTATGGGCCACGGTTAGCACATGGGCTAATGAGTCTCGAGGCTCATCACAGATTGCACTTACCACTATCCTGCTGGCCCTGGCTATCAGAGCAAGGAGTACCAAATTTTGAAAAGGATAACAGTGGTGTGGAGATCTGTCAAAGCAACGTTATTAACGAAACGAAGGAGTAAAATTCTCATTCCTAGAGTGCCGTCCTGGTCAGCCATCCTCGAATCAGTTCGCTTGTTTCTGCTTATATATGCATATTTTAAATCAGCGCGCCCCATTCTAAGGTTTTTTTTAAAAAAAACCAAGTAACGTAGACTCTTGGTATTCACTGCACATAAACTAGGGAGCCCCAGAATGAGGAACAACTTTAAATCATAATTATTGGCGGATAAATAAACTTTTTACACGCTTTGGAAAATCTCAGAAGTTCGCGGTAGTCACTTTTCGGTAAGGAACTAAGGGACTCGGTTATTGTATCGAGTGGGGGGTCGAAACGATCGCAAAGGCGGTATACTACGTATACGCGCCAAAATCTTCTAATTCGCGAAAAGCTCACGAAAATGATGACCTTTTTTTATATAATCGTTACATAAAAATGTTCACTTTTAACACTTTCGCATGCATCCATTGTATGAAAAAATAAAAAAATTGTCTATAAAAAAAATTTCCTTATCTAGCTTTTATTATTTTTCATGCATTATGGCCAGTTCTGAACTTAGATTTGTTTTATATAAGCGGTACACATTTTTTATTTAAAACTACCATTTCGATAACAGATATGTTTTTTTATACTTTTTTTAAAAAAACAAAAATTTGCTTTGCTACTAGGGAAGTTTTCATCTGAGAATAAAGCGAAGTAACGATTTTAGGTCTATTGACTCCAGACACACAATCCTCATTTAAATAGGCTTTTTAAGCATCCATCGAGGCCTATCTGGTGAGCAGGGTCTCCTATGAAGAAAAAAGAGATCGTGGCTTTTCGTGTAAATTGTGCAATATCCCTGCTAGACACACGAAGTACAGAAGAATGGTCGATTTCTACAATCTTAAATCGCTGAAGATCAAGATCAGCACTTCAAACAAGTTTGAAATTCACTCCTTTAAAAAAAATTGCCTTGTACATATCACATACTTCTGAATCTACTGAGTCCGTGGACTTTTTCTCTTAATCGTTGGCAACAAAGTTTGCCATTCGAAGCTTTTCTTGTAAAGAAATGTAATAATCGTTACGGTAATAATAACTGTAATAACTGTTACTTATACAAATTGATTCATTCTGAAATCATGTGTCGGTAATTTCATTTTGTTGCGGTTTCTTTGATTTTCCTTACAAACTATTTGAAATTTTACATTTTTTTCACACAATTTTTTTTTTTTTTTTTTTTTTTTTTTTAAGTTTTATTGGCCAATTCAAATGTCATGTACCTAACTAAATGAGAAAATTAAATAATCTCTGACTGGCAAATTAATCCAATATCATAAGTTTAGCTAACATATCTTAATAGTAATATAATCACCTGCCACGCCGGCGCCGTTTGCTAAACCGCCTTCACTTCTGAAGGATACTTCACGCACATCCGTAAAGTTAAAATAGTTGTATTAGACCTATTGTCACAACACGTTGCTTTTCTAGTATTGCCAATATGTCAAACCGAGCAAGACTTATTGAAGCACATTTCGTATTTTTCGTTTCTCGGACGAGGGAACGTAACTCTATTCCTTGGTTGCAAAATTGACTGAAACAATTCGATTTTTTTACAAGAATGTATCTGTGCAGTTTTTATCCAATTTTTTTTTATTTTTTGCATGAAATCAGATGAAACATCAGTAAAATTTTCGGTTAGATATGCCCAAGATTCTACAGTTAAAATTGCAATTTGCGAGGGTAAATTTGGCAAACTTGGAATGTAGTTACGTCTCTTCATAAAGAAAACGTCGATTTTTCGCAATTCCTTTTTTTTTTTTTTTTTTTTTTTTTTTTTTTTTTTTACCATGCAAATTAAGTTTAACATTTAATTTATCAGTGAATGTAACGTTCGAAAGGATGCATTGCGCTCCTAGTCCTTTTATTGTTTTAAAGTTTCCACGAGAACTTTTCTCATTATACATTCTTGACCATCTTGGTTTGATATTGAAATGTGAAATCTGAATATTGGCTAGCGGCATATTTCTCGTGTGTTTCATGTTAGAAGGTCAGCTGCTCTTTAGGGTTTTAAGAGCTCCATATTTCGGCATGCCCGCACTCTCCCTATATGTATAGGCACCCAAGTCCCAATTAAGTAGAATTGACTATATATATAAATGAAATATTGAAATATTGATGTCAGGAACAGACAGGAAACTTGAATAAGCATGCGATAAATGGCTCTTGTGTAATTTTGGCAGCTGAATCCGAAAATCACCGTATTTTTTTTCCTGTTATTCAGTCTGCATAAACTGCCACGTGCGAAGCACGTAAGGGTCGCTAGTAGATAATAATTGGCTAAATATTAATCAAATGTATTCAGTTCATCCTCTTTATTTTACCTTCTATCAATTTGTAAAAAAATTAACTTAAACCTTAGAATGAGTATTCAGCCTCTACATACTACATACTTTTTGCTATCAAGGCTGTAGGAATAATTGGACGGAGTTAAGCAGAAAGGAACCAAGCCACATCGGAATAGAATCGAGAAAAAGAGGTTTAAAGTTTGGCTCCTGCATAAGACTCAATGTAAAAGATAAACTTCAAGTTCAATTTCTGCAAAATTTGCTCCAACAAAAACTTTGAATTTTTGGCGATAGATAGTAGAGCAGTGGTTAAGTTCAAAACCACTCATAACTGAATTTTTACCAAAATGTGGGTTGATTTCTTTCTGCTTAACTCAGTCTAATTTCAAGTTCTTTAAACTCCCTCGAACAAGAAGCAGACATTGGGCTAGCGACTCTCAAGAACTCCATTGACATCGGTATAACCAATGAACTCTGCCACGAAGGATCAAATTGACTCTAGTAGGGAGTCTTTTATTTTATATTGACTCCCTAATGGAGTCAGATTGACCCCGACTGGTACACTCAACCCAGCCGAAGACATCTCACCGCTCGCCGTGAACAAGTTTGATACCTCATCCGGACGCACGCACATACATACACCAGATACATTTTATTTTTATACAAGTCATTATAACATTTTTAATACCCAATACCTGATATGTTTGCAGATGAGGTAAGATAAGATCATTTACCGTGTAATCGCCTATTGCCGCCTTATAGCGCAAATGTCAATGGGTCAGTTGTGCTGGTCTCAGAATCGTCCTTTGGTTCTTGATTCTTGTCGATCTGCTGAAAATATTAAGATCCGTCCCAACAGCAACTTTCTAAGTTCAATATTGACCGAGATATCACGCTTTGAAAAATTCGGTATATGACGTCATCCACCACGGTAGTGACACCCTTAGTCTCTTCCACCTTGCTTTCATCCGAGTTACACATCGAGTAACCTATGCAAATGTGCGTTTCCCTGACTGATGAAAGCAAGGTGGAAGAAACCAAGAGTGTCACTACCGCGATGGATGACATCATAAACCGATTTTTTCGAAGCGCGATATCTCGGTTAATGTTGAACGTAGAAAGAGAATTACGCATTTTCCGCACAAAATTGCGGATTTTGACATTTCCGCACAAAGATTGTGATTGACGCTTTCGCACAAGTTACATGAAGTTACAAGAGTTGCTTTGCCATCTAATTCTAAAAAAACTTACGTTGTTATCTTTTGCAAAAAATGTAGCGATCCGCGATGAACAATAGGTTGGTGAAGTGTTTCCCTCTGATTCTTCTAAATTTTTTCATGTATGTAGATGAAGCTGCCGTGCTAAGGAAAAACGTCGTATGAACCTTCAGGCGTTACCAAATTTCCTCAGGCAAAACACTCATTTCTAGGAAAGTTTCTGAATATTTTTCTGCCAATTTTTTCAGATAATTTTGTTTGTAATTTTATCTAAAGTGTCTGAAAACTTCAAGGAAAAATATTCACAATTTTCCTCAAAAATAAACATTTTACCGTAGGAGATTTGGCGACTCTCGAATTTTCATACGGCGTTCTTCCTTAGCACGGCAGTAAGAGAGACACGATTCAGTTATCTACGCGGTGTTGCTAAATGGTGCAAAAAATAAAGTTTTCTTGACTGATTTTGTGCGGAAATGTCAACCCACCGTAGAAAGTTATTGGTTGGGCGGATCTTAATATTTTCAGCTGATCGCATGAAGCAAGCATCAAAACACGATTCTGAGACCAGCGCAACTGACCCATTATTACACATAGTTAAGACGTATTTTGTTCGACGCAACAATTGTTTTCTATCACCGATTTTGTGGTATTTTCATCACTTTTTCACAACCAATGAGAGCAGAGCAGCTAGAAGTGAGGTTAGAAATCCTGTTAACAAATGCACACAACAGTCGTAACAAGCTCCGAGGACGTTCTAACTGTCTCGAAACAATGTTGCGAAAACGTAGCCAAATTGTGCGACAAAATAAACGAATAAAAATAGGCCACGTCCCTTAACAGAAAGAACATTCGAACAAAATACGATAGATCGTCTTCGATACATCAAATAGGTGAGATTGTATGTATATCGATTGGTTCAACATGTAAACATAGCCTCAAAAGTCAATCGAGTAATCTGAGGAAACGGGGTTTTCTGTTAGATTTTTGAGTCTTATGAGTACTAAATGGCATCGCAAGGTGAAATAGTTTGGAATTTTCTCATTTTCAGCTTTTCCGACTGAAATCCTGAAAGTTTTGTTTGAGGTTATGTTCTATTGTTTTGAACCAAACGATACATCGAACCACTATCGAAAACGATCTATTGTTAGGAGATATCTCGAGTTGTTGCGTCGAACAAAATACGACTTTTTTACATCAACTGACTCGATTCCTTGTTATATTTCATGTAATGACTAAGACGGTTTTTTCCTCTTTTTTTAGTACAATATAAAGAAAAAAGAAGAAATTCAGGAACCTCAGCCGGAGGAACCTGATAATCCTTTGATGAGGAAGAAGAAGACGCCCGAGGAACTCGCACGGGAAGCTGAAGAAGCAGACCAAGATGAATTAACAAGTAAGAATTTATATAATTAATTTAAATTAATTAATTATTTTAATTAAGTAATTAATTTTAATGTGTCCGTATTATGTCCGTATTTCAAAATATAAACACATCATCGAAAAGTCCTACACCCCTAACTGGACAACTGAGTTATTCAAAATCGCTGAAGTACAAAAGACCGTACCAGTCACGTATAAGTTGAAAGACTTGAATGGAGTAGAGATTCGAGATGGGCTTTACACTGAAGAACCATCAAAGACGAAGTTTAAAGATACTCATTTGGTGGAAAAAATTCTCCCTCCAGGAAAATGTGCTTCAAAACGTAAATTATCAATCAGTGAATTGATTATTCCAACCATTTTTTTGTTGCATCTACTAACTTGAACAGATAACATTTAGGAGAAGAATCTAAGAAACAGCTCTTTTTATACTTTTTTTTCTCATTTTCAAATTGAAACATTACATGCTAAAAGCGAGTATTGCTCCAATTTCATTGCAAATGGGAAGGATGATGTAATATGATTGAAAACATAAGACCAGAGTATTCAGTGCACAAAAAAAAGAACATATTTATTCAGGAATAGTACAATTCGATAGACCTAAATTCGGATAATCTCCGACTATTCTAGAGAAAAACTAACTTATCACCCTCATATTTTTAAGAATATCTAAATGATGAAGCTGTAAGTACCAAGTAAGTACGCTGTAAGTAATAAGAACACGATAAAAGCGTGTGCTCTCTATCTCACTCATTCTTATCGACTCATCGATTAAATTGGAACAAAGACGAAGTCTGTCGAATACAGCAGATTGCATGACGATTTTACAATTTTCTTTTTCAATAATCAAAATCTTCGGGTGTTGAAAAGCTGACGAAAAACTACCTCGGAATTACCGATAGTGATATCCTCGATTGGAGTCCAGATATGCATCAAATGGTCTAGTTGGAATCCAGGAATTCGGTGTAGTATTAAAATGTAGAAAGTGAAAGGTTAATTAAGCACTAACTGACTTGAATACGCGTAGCACATAGTGAAAGTGATGTTGACTGGCTCGAGGCACACTGTGAGCAAATTATTTAAAAATTATCAGTCAGAATAAAGGTGGTGTCAGAGACTTAGTTTTATCAATTAACGAGCCGATAGAAGACATATTTTTCTTGCCAATTAATGAGATATTTCTCGAGTCAAATGTGAGGCGAGAAGATGCGCTGTCAGCGTTATCAGGGTTCGGTAACATTGTTTCTCCAACGTTTGCTGAGGAAGAGATTTTTTTGCTCCACGAGAAGAGTTCAACTGAGTACAGATGTATCTCATGAAATTTTTCAGGACTCTATGCCGCTATACAATGCGCATTCACACATCACATGACTTGGACGTATTTATATCAAACGGAATTATGTGCATTGTGACGTGAGCCCTGATATGCAAGTATTCTTATGGGTCTCAGGGCTCATGTCTTCATGCACATAGTTCCGTTTGATAGAAGTACGTCCAATTAGAAAAAGGGGGAACGTAGGCACGGCTGAAACCAATCTTAACTCTCAGTATAAAGGGACTCTACTGTTACCGAATATTTCGAAGATTTAGATTAGAGGCCTTCGAAGTTAAAGGCCAATGCCGAAAGATCGTGTCCCAAGAAACACGTTTTTGAAGTTCTCAGTATTCTTTTCCGATTCCTGCACTGGATAAAAACACATTGGATCTAGAGTTCAGACTCTTAAAAACATCGACAAGAAAACATGCTATTGATTCAATCGGATTTAAGCTTAAATCAAGAACCAAGCCTCTAAATTTGAGCGGATTTCCTTTTGATTTAAGCAAAAATCTGATTGAATCACGAGTATTTTTTCTTGTCAATGTTTTCAAGAGTCTGGACTCTAGATTCAATGTGTTTTTTTTTTCCAGTGTGAAAGCGAATCGTCTTCTTTCGTGCCAGCGGGCTGATTATTGAAATTGATATACAAAGATATAGATAAAGAAGACATAGGGAGTATGGAGAAATCCTATTGGTTGATTTGGGTGGCTCGTGTAGACTGAGGGGGGGGGGGAGGAATTATGAATTAACTGAGTATATCTATTACTTGCATTCTTCCCACGAGTCTCACAAGAAGCGTCACAGTATGATTCTCCTTCAATTGCCCGGGTGTGCAAGACCACCACCACGATGCACGAATAGTGGTATCATTATATTTAGTAGCACATGAAGGCATTTTGTAGCCCCGTTTGTTCTACGGAATTCGATCTCAAGATGATCATTGCCCAAAGCCGAAAGTGATTTAGTCCGGTCACTATTATTCCTTGATGCACTGAGATGTTTTGTATTCGAAGTATCAAAAATTCAAACGGATTGCGTCATTTAATACAAAAATGATGATAATTACATGATGATCATTTAATGATGATGAACTGTCGAGTTTCTTGTGGATTTCCGTTAGTTAGTCTATTATTATCTACCTTTATGTCCATTGTAACCGACCGCTTCCACCAATAGGATCCCTCCATATCCTTTTTGCCCTTATTGTCTGTAGTTCTGTCTATCAATTTCAAAAATCTGCCTACAAGGCACAAAGCAGTGTTTCTTTGCAGTCAAGTTTCCTTTAACCAAATATTTATTTTTGAGATAAATTAAGAGTCTTTCTGTTGCCAGAGTCTGAAAGTTGCAATAAATTGTGCTTTCTCTGTTCCAGAACTGAAGAATACGATAGAGACCCAAGTGAATGAAATTAAATCGCAGATCGAGAGTAAATGTACACTGCAATGAGCTTTTGGTTGGCGATAATTCATCAATAGCCTCCTCACGCGAGCAGCAAGCCGCAAAAGTGATCAAACATATTTTAGGGCAAACTTCCCACTTTGTGTGTCAGTGAGGACATTGAGTTATATATTTTAATGAAGACCGTTTAGATGTATTTAGTACAATTATAAAGTCATTTGTTCATTGAAAAACGTTATTTGTTCCGCGCCTTGAATTGAACGCATTTATACTAAAAGGAACTATGTTCCACGCAAACCTTATGCACATAGTTCCTTTTAGCATAAAAACGTACAATTGTTTTTATGTTCTTTTTTAGCACATGATAAATTTGATAAAATTGAGTTTTTTCCAAGCTTTTATTTCTATTAATTTTCGTCAAATCGCCATACAATTGAATGGTTGTTTATTCCTTAATTTTTTTTTTTTCGTGATTACTTTCATTTGTGGTTTTCACTCCTCAGCTTCTTCGTTTTTTTTTAAAACAATTTTTTTTTCGAAATATAATTATTTATTTCTGATTGAAATCCCTGTTTTTTTAAAGTTAAAACGTTCCCTCATAAACTGTTATTGGTATGTTATTGAATATTGAGGCATTTCATTATCCATTCCCTTTTTAATTTAATTTTATCAAAGCATTCCTGTGCGCCCAACACTGTTAACTGATCAAATTTGTTAATTACCGAATTAAATACCAATTATAAAAGTTTTTTTTCCATGTACATAGATTCAAAGGCAATGTTATTTAATTTATCAGAAAATTTTGTAGAAAAATTAAAGATTAAGTGAAAGAAAACGCTCGTTTAAACCACGTGCCATTATTGGTACGGAATGAAACGACCTATGCAATGATTTCGATTATCTTCAAAAATATGAGATCGATCTCCAATCCTCGAGCACGGTTTAGCACTGTGATTAAAACCAATAATCAAAATTACATTCGCTTGTCAGCTTAAGTATGAGTTTCTGATGGACTTTTGAAAACGTAAATTATATTTCAAATAAATGACTTTCATAACGAAGCTTTTTATACTTGCTCTATGCACCACTTGAAATATCTTCCTCCTTGCTCAAGAACGAAATCGCCCGAGCATTTTAAAATCTTAATTAGTGGGCAGAATTTAGATACATAGTGGACACCCTGAAGTACAAATTGTCATGATCAGGAATTCGTTTAGTTGGAACGCATACAAAACTTGTATTTATGTTAAAGAATGTCAAACAGTGACAATTTTTGTGTTGCGAAAGTTCCATGGAAAACTATGCTGTGCAAAGTCGAATCTTACTGATTTAAATCCCAGCACCTTTTAATTTGTAATTTTTCAAATCTTGGTCCCCCAAAACTGTTGTGAGTCTCACAAAAATTCAAAAGGAATCCTATTCTCACCAGCAGGAAGGTATTTTCTGAGGTTAAGGTTCAAGATACCTTCTCTAAGAGTGCAATGAAAATATTTTCTCTATGATGATACCCAGTGCTCAAATGAGTTTATAAATATTTTGTTTATTGTCAATCAAATGTGAAGTACGAAGCCAAATAGCAACTAATACGATCCATCAGGGTTAAAAATGATGTTCTGATTTTTGAAGAGCTCTTTGGGTGACAATCGATCAGTTTGTGAGCGATGAGTTTGATATTACATGCAGTCCGTCTGTCTGCCTCTCTCTGTCGATGATTGATCTAATTTTTTTCCTGAGAAGTCTCATTAAAATCACCTGATTTTGAACGTGAATCTCAACTGAGTTCAACGAACAATAAATACTACAGCTGCAGCCGTGTGACAGCAAGTGATCATCAAAATCTCGATCGTCTCACCGCTGATCAATAAATTGATTGAATGGTTTATACTTGGAAATGAAATATTTGAGGCGTGTCAACAGTTGTGAGGTGCGCAGAAGCCATGAGATATTTCTTTTTGATTCTAAATACCCTCCAGTTTGTTGATTTCAAAATCATTATTTTGCATTCGTGTAGCGACTATATTTAGAGACTGCAGTGTGAAAATGCTTTGTAAAACTTAAGACTAAAAAGGAGGAAATTCAAAGTTAATTTTATCTGAAGATGTAGTTCTAGGTGTGTAAATTCACTAATACCCAACAAATAACTTGTTAATGTAAACACGTTGTCATGTACATTGATTTGTTTTCAACTCGTTTTAAATCGTTTCTAAATTTTACGTATTTTAAAGCTCCCAAATGCATTGTTGCTTAGATTATTTAGTTTATTGAAAGCATTAAAACTATTGCAACATATTTTTCAGATATTATATTTACTATTTAACGTACTATACTATAATTGCAATTTGTGTATCATAGAACTTGCACTGCACCCGATATTGTTAGCTATTTTGTAGGTAGTTATATCGACTAATTATTTTACTATCTGCATTGTTAGTTGCGTTTTAAAGTCTTATTTATTTTTCTTTTTTATTATTGTACATATTTTGAAGTCTGAATGCCTTCGATTTTTAAGATACCAAGATATTTGAGGTAATGAAAAGTTAAGAATTTTGCCCAGACATATTAAGTACTCATGTTGATGCGATACATAATTTATCTGGGATTCCGTATCGATTCAAGTTGCACATGATGGGGTCTTGTTCTATAATTTGCAATAGGATGTAATTAATTGTGATTATACTTCTATGTTCTTTTCATGAATTTCCCCTAATTATTATCAGAATCCCAGAGAGAGCAGATATCAAACGTGACTTTCGAGAGTATCAGAGCGTGTGTACCTTAGAGTACCTTAGACGTCATGAAACCTACTCAACCTATGTAAAACCATTACGTGAAAGGCTATAGATGTACGCAAGTCGCTGTTCTTGAGTGTGATAATTATTTACAACATTTAATCGACACGCTAAAATATTACACGCTTTCCTCTGATAAAACTGTCTGAATGTTGGCGAGTTTCTTTATATTTACAATTAAAAACAAGGACAGTGATGAGAATCATCAAATACGCTGCCAAATTACATGCTTTCAACCGATCGAATAAGGACGAGTCTAAATGGACTGTATTTTGCAATTTGGAACTAAACATTCTGGCTCCTCTGGAAACACACTTATGTGCATAGGGAAACTAATAGCACATACGTTGTTTTTAAACCGGGCTAGAATTTATAGTTCCAAATTGCAAAATGCAGTCCAAATTTGACTGTCACATAATACCGTGCGCAGGAATAACGCCGTGTGATCATTCCAATGTTCTCACATTTCCAGTAAAGAAAACTATATGTATTTTTTGAGGAACGCCATTTTTGTTTTCCTTGAAATTTCAAGGTAATTTAGATCAAATTGCCAATAAAATTCTGTAAAAAATTTGAAGAAAAATATTCGCAGGTTTTCTGGAAAATGCATCTTTTACCATGGAAAATGTATCTATTATCAAGGAAAATTTGGCAACGCATGAAGGTTCACACAGCGTTTTTCCTGAACACGCAGTATTGCCCTTACACAAGAGAAGAAATAACTTTAAATACGATATTTTTCAAACCATAAATTAATGAAGGAAGTAAATATCACTCTTACCTTTGTCTATTTCGACAACAAATTTACTCTGCCCATCGGTAATTTAAAAACAAAGCCTCCTTTCCTTCAAATTCTTGGATTGGTGTCCTTCAAATTTTTCAATGCAGGTGCTCACTGCCAGTGGCGAGGCGTCAATGATCGATAACCGATATTTCTCCATTTGAAGCTACGGTAAAAAATCGATTGTTAAGGTGTTCGTTGCGAACACCCTATTTATCGATCTTTTTCCATAGGTTCAAATGGCCGATGAATCGATTTATCGTCAAGCACGCCACGCCACTGCTCACTGCCTTCTAGAATCACGGTTGGGCGTTCTTTGTGGGAGCGTGTAAGAAAAAAATCTCATTCCAAATCCTCTGAAAATGGACGGTAAATATGTAGGCTTCAGATCTTTTTTTAGAAGTTAGATTCAGATAGAAATTATGATACATCCGACATATTTTTTTTAGTGTGTATAATGCTCAAATAGTGTAATTGAAAATGATAAGTAGAGATTTACTTAATTGCTCCTTTTCAGTGGCGTGGCTTGAATGATCGATTATCGATTTTTCCCCATTTGAATCGGTGGTAAAGAATCGATTGTCAAGGTGTTCGCTGCGAACACCCTGTTAATCGATCCTTTTCCATAGGTTTTAATGACGGATCAATCGATATATCGCAAGGCACGCCACGCTACTGATCCTTTTTTGGATACCTAATTGTTCAAGTGCAATGGCTCACTCACCCGTGAAGGCTTCAAATGTTCTCGGTGCTTTTCAACCGGAATCAACATAACTTTACCAGATGTTCCCTAATTGGACTAAAATTTGCAATGAGGAGCCACTTTCCATAAAAACACCTATCTGCATAAGAAAACCCATGGAATATTCGTTGTTTCTAAAATCAGCCAGAAATAGCGGTTCCTTATTGCAAAAAGAAGTTCAATTTATTCTCTTGTTTTTTTCTTAACAGTAAAGTAGGCAACACTCAAGCTTGAAATTTTGTATCATCTTCTTAATATGGAGAAAATTCATAGATGGTTTCAAGGTGGTGCGTTGATTGATTTTCTGTTGAAAAATGTAATGCGAGAATAGATCAGGCAAGTGAAATTCAAGCAAACTGACCACTCTTTATCGACGGCAGCGTCATTTCTATGGGAAGTACAGAAATTTTTCCTCCCTCTGACAAAACAAGAACTGACGTCAATAATTTTAATAAGCCGTTTGAAATTAAGTAAATATTTCGAGAAGTCAGTCACACTGCCTCCTAAAAATTTGTGTAAATCTTAAAAAGTTGTTCAGGGGTATGTGTCGGTGAGAACTAAACTGTTCGCTCGTATCAACTACACGCGCATCCAGACCGAATTTGCGCGATTTACTATCCAGAATGCTGGATAGTACAGCATGCATTCCATATTAAGTTTTGCTTGCTTTTTGCCTACATATAAAGGACTATATTCTCCAATTAGGAACTATAATTTCTGGCTCAGTTGAAAAACAACGCATGAACCATTAGTTTCTATATGCAAATAGGTTTTTTTTTACAGATGAGTCATAAATTATAGTTCAGAATAGAAAAATGTGGTCCAAATAGCTCGTATCATCTGATGGAACTCTTCCGGTTCTCGTCGTGAAATCGAAATGTTATATACACTCGCTCTCTCGTCCTCAAAGACGAAAATTGGCCCGGCCAGCAAACGAAGCCTTCACAATCGCTTTTTATTTTCATCCTAAATCCTCTTCATTCGCTTGTATCAGGTTGTGCGTGTATTCCATTTTTTACCCGAATGTAGCAATCCATGAAGTAACAAAATATGCTGGAAACGAGTTCTCAAATTCACCAGACATCAAACGAATCTTCACCGCACTGGAAAAAAAATTCGCTTGGATCTAGTGTCCAGACTCTTAGTAATATTGACAAGAAAAATACTCCTGATTCAATCCGACTTTTCCTTGAATCGAGGAGACAAGCTTCTTGATTTAGGCGGATTTCCTTTTGATTCAAGCGAAAATTCTGATTGAATCAAGAGTATTTTTTCTTGTCAACGTTTTTAAGAGTCTAGATCCAAGTGACTTTCTTTCCCGTGCGCCGTTACACGCACCATTTTCTGCTTACAATCGTTTATTATGGTGAATCGGTTGAGTGTATTTTGTATTAAATGCCGCCCACTTCCGTTTTAGTGTTACGACGGAGGAAGGGCATCACCATCGGGTACATTTCTTCTGAAAAAGGTAAACGCTTGAAAACCCGAGCGTGTAACTGGTCCTGAAACCATGTCTTAAAAATCCATTTCTTTTCGAATATCATTTAAATGAGGCACTCGGGTCACCCAATGAACTCTGGTAAATTTTGAGCTCAGAACACGAGTAAAGCTGCTCTAAAAATTTTTTGGCTCACACGACAACATTGCCATTCCGGAATGTTTTTACCGTAGATTGTTACCTACCTACTTTTATGTCATACATCACAACTTGGATCTAGGAGCGATCTCTTTACTTTGCTCAAGAGAAAAGAAGTATTTTAGTTTTATTCTTTCATTGCAACCTATAACCCTTGCCATACCATTTTTAGGTGAAGGTATTTAACTACATGGTTTATTCTGCTTCAATGTATGCATAATGTTCTGTGCAATGTGAGCCAGTTCTAAAACAAGTCGCTAACATTCGTGTCCCATTAAACTACACGCAATGAACAGTCAACTCAAGTGGTGATTCGGGTCATGCATGAAATACACGCACAATGACGAATAAAACCCTTTCAACTTTCCAATTTGCTCCCTTGTTTTTACCTTTCAATTTTGTTGATTATTATTCACCGAGGCTCTTATTCATTTTGAGAGTTAGTTTGTTTTATTTAAATTTAAAAAGTCAAAAGAATTGTGATATCAAACACGCATTTTTCTGTGTTTCATCTCAATTTTTCTATACTTAGTGTTTTAGTTGCATGATAAAACTCACTGAATGTGTATTTATTCAGTTGCTTAGACAATTAGTAGCCATACTTATTCAAATAGCCCTATTTTAACAGTTGGTTCGATTCAATCGGATAATATATGTACATAAATGGATAAATTAGCCATTTTTTCCTTTTTTGTCTTAACTTCAGTATGCTGATCGAAATCACAAGAAATTAAAGGCATTTCACCGTAATCGCAATTAAATTTTGTACCTCTCAAACAAAAAGTTTAGGTATGTTTTTAAAAACAATGCAAACTCTCTAATTATTTTTGTAAATGTTTAACTTTTCAAAATGGAGTGTTATCGCGTTTGCATCCCGCCAAAATTTGTATCCTTGAAAAGGGTGAAAAACTTCATCACCGGTCAAATTATACAACGGAAAATCGGTCGTAATTCGCTTCGGCAAGTTTTTGTCCGTTTCGAATTAAGTTCGTGGTTAGGATGAGTAAATAGGAAGGTTCCACAGGATTCAAATCATAGACCCTTAGAAATTTGTATCAGCTCCTCTCCTTTAGATACTGTTCTGAAACAAAATTTCCATGCGCAAAATTATCACAAAAATCCTGTCAAAGCTTACAATCCCTTCTGCAAGTAACGGAGTTTTCAAAACTCCCAAATATCCAAGTGCCTTATTATAAATTTACTCACTTTCTCAAGTGAATAAGAACTTCCCTAGTGTGGCAACTTTCTGCTGGTCGATTTTTGCTTGCCTCTTTGTCCTGAAGAATAAACAAAAAACAAAATAAAACGTGAATTAAACATTAAAAGACTCATCCTCTAGCATGCGTGGTAAAATATTAAGTTCACAGATGATAAAATGCAAGTTTTGAGAGTCTCCGATCACATGCTTAAACTAACCCTCAACCAGGAAATCCATGAGAAAGGAATAAAATTCAAAGCATTTAAATACTTGTAAGTTCAATTGTCCCAATTTGTTTGATCAAGAGTGTTTAGGCCAAGCGCGTGTCAAATAACTTTTATGTGATCAAGAGAATGTAATGTATTCATAAACGATTTCACACTCAAATGTACTCTCATATTATGAATGTACCGTTTCTGATGTGTCCTCAACTCCTCCCTACGTACCTGCACCTTTTAATACGTCTTTTAATCTTCTTGTCTCTCTCTTCTCTGTTTTAGCCTTTCACTTGTTTTATCAAAACTCATATTGTCCCTAAAAGCTCAGCGAGATATTGTAATTCATCAATTGTTACCTATGAAAAGTAATTGAATAATTGCATCTTCATCTTTCGAGAATCAGTTTCAACATGAACCATCGTTGAGAACAATTATTAAGTACACCACCAAGTGTGCGAAATTCCAAGTCAAAGTTTCTCACACTTTTTGCTCAGTTTTTCAAAAATGGTCAGGATTTCCTGTTTTCGACGGTTTGATACCGTGGCTTTCTTCTCAAGAAAATTTTCCCACGCTGTCTCACCTATAAAAGATGCAGGAAAAATTGGACACATACACACTCGCAAATACCTACACGTAAACTTTAGATACAAAGAAACAACATGAATTGTAAATGAGTATGCTGTGTCTCTATTATTGTCTCGTGAGCTTCGAAATAGTTCTTATAAAGTTTTTCTAGGTACGGAGGTGTTATCATTACAGATTTTCAGTATTTAAATCATTCAAAGATCAACAGAAATCTGTCAATTCCTCATTTATTAAATATCAGCATCTCCATAAACTCACACATTGAATCAATGAACTCTCTTCCGTTCGATAACCTTTCAAGAATCAATATTGAATTCGTCGTATTCGGAAGTACTTTCGATGAATCGTAAAAATTTAATTTCCCCTCTGTGAAATCTTGAGTGAAAAAAGGAAATTCATTTGCGATTGAAGAAAGTATCCTGAGTACGAAAAAAGAAAAGTCGTTAAAGTATTAAATGCAGGTGGTTCATTCTTTGATATTTTCTCATGAAAGTTTGCTGGAGCAAGTTACCTGATAATTTAAAGCAATACATTTTTCCTGTCAATATACCTAGGTAAATGTCATCATAAAACGAGTTAAATCTGATCTCTTTCTTCTTCTCTTCTTCTCTTCTTCTCTTCTCCTCTTCTCCTCTTCTCCTCTTCTCCTCTTCTCCTCTTCTTCTGTTCTTCTCTTCTCCTCTTCTCCTCTTCTCCTCTTCTCCTCTTCTTCTCTTCTTCTCTTCTCCTCTTCTTCTCTTCTTCTCTTCTCCTCTTCTTCTCTTCTTCTCTTCTCCTCTTCTTTTTCCCTCTCATGTCACCTTTTCATCACCATCCTTCTCGAACACTCCCTAATTTTTCATGTCTATCGCAAAATATTACAAACCCCTCGCCTATGTCTGTTCTCTTCTCTCTTCATATTCCTTCTCTTCGGCATCTATCACGTCTTCCCTGCTATCTATTTCAACGAGACGTTTATATTTTCTATCTTTCTATGTACATCTGTGCTTTTTTTCAGAATTCAGTGTCTATCTCCTATTTCACCTGTTGGGTAAGATGGTTTTACCATCAATATTTTTCAAAACTTAGCCCCGATACACGGGTCTATTCTTTTAATATGTTGATGCTCCATCTATGAGCTTTCTAACAGACTTGTTCCTTCCCCAATTCGTCCAATACATCCTCTTCTTTTCTGTGCCCCTCTTATCCACCTCTCTTTTTCCTTCTTTTCATCATCTCGATTGTCCTTTCTGTTTCTTTTTACTCCTCGGATTACGACCTCCGCTGCTTCCTATACATTCTATCGCCAGTATCTCCTCTATCAATCTTTTCTTTTAGGCGTCTTCTGACTCAGTCTTTTCACCCATCTCATCACCTTTTTTTCACCCAGTCACAACTGCCATGGTGGGGAAAAAGGGTAAATGAACTTTTGGGCGTTGCCAAATTTCTCTCAATAAAATTCTAATTTTCTAAAAAAATTTGACCCTCGAGTTTTCCAGAGAATTTCCTTTAAAACGTACTTCGGTGTTCGTGAAGTTATCGAGGGAATATATTCATATTTACACCCAAAGATAGATGTTTTATTGAGAAAAATTCGGCAATTTTTGAATGTTCATATTGCGTTTTTTCTCAGCATGTCAGCCAAGCAATAGGATCGACACTATCCAACGGATAAAGTGCGTTTCATTACGTAAAATCGTATATTCGTTCGTGTTCAAGATAAGCACTTCTCACATGTGGTCAAAGTAAATTCCTCTCCTCCCAACAATAGAGCTCTGGTTTATCCTTCATTTCATATCGACATCACGGTAATGTTTCCAAGTATAAACCTCTATTACATACGTCTTGCAGAGAGATATTATTTTTAAACTTCATCTGAGCTATAGTCTGTAAATCCTTCTGGCCGTTTCACCAGTTGCTTTCGTTTCTTCCTGTGAGTTAATATTTACACTCAAAAGCGTGGAAAAACTCGCACTGTTAAAAATCTGCGAATGAATTTGGGAGTGTAATCTACTCCAGTCTTACTTTCCCTCCCAGAAAACCCGGATGGTGTAAATGCATCTGGTGAGGTAAGCCCCTCTTAAATTTATAGTCCGGGTAAATGATGAAGTAACGACAAACGAGCTAGTGAAAATATCTACATTCGTGAAATGTTTGCCTATCTTTTGAATAACTGTTAACTGACAAATTTTGCTCACTCTTATGCTTAGCTCATTTTTTTTCCTTTTCAAATTGCAACCGGCTGAAAAATACCGCTTTACACTAACCGGATGGAATTGTTTGTACAGTGTTTTGCAACATTTCGCAATCATAATTTTACAATAATCCAGCTTATACGAGGGGATCGATCAAAAGTAAAAGCCAAAATTATTTCTATGAATTTAATCGGTTTGCATGAACCTCAAACTAACATAAAACCTTAACAACATTTCAAATTCGATTTTTCTTTAAAAAAATAAGAAAGAACACTCAATCTTTTCCTTTTTTTCTCTTTGCATAACTTTTACGTGCTCTATTACCTGCTGTTCTGATTCCAATGCCCCGTGAAAAAAACATTATTTTTAACACAGAAATAGTTTTAACATTGAATAGTAAGTAGGGGTTTTGAAAGTTAGAAGTTTTATTTCAAAAACCATCCTCATACCGGAATGGAAAATGTATAATTACCAAAAATTAGGGAAAATGTGTACTTATTATGTGGTTTGTAACTAGTTGTAGATTTACCTTTCTAGTTGCGCAATAACTTAACTTGTAGGTACATTGAAAGTATTTGAATGCATACAAATTTATAAAACGATTTTTAGAAGAACCTGTTGGTATATTTAAATAAACATTATTGTTGAGTATTTTCAATCGTTTTACTTCTTTTGATTCTCAATGAACTCATCGTGTGCTTCGAATAAGTGAACTCGACATTGCCACGCTTATACTGCCGTGCTAAGGAAAAACGCCGTATGAACCCTCAGGCGTTGCCAAATTTTCTTTGATAAAACGCGAAATCCCCGCTAAGCCTATGACTATCTTCTTTCCAATTTTTCAGATAATTTTGTTCGCAATTTCACCCGAAGTCCCTGAAAATTTCGAGGAAAAATATTCAAATCTTTTTTCAAAAATAAATATTTTATCGAAGGAAATTTGGCAACTCTCGAATGTTCATACGGCGTTTTTACTTAGCATAGCAATATAGCTCACAGTAGCTCACAGTGGCGTGGCAGGACGAAAATAAAAGGGGATGCTGTCGTCTCGATCTAGTTCTTTTTTTTTTTTTTTTGGAACTTTTTATCGTCTTATTTAGTCGTCGTCTTTTATCGTCCAAAGGCTTCTCCTTGTCTACTGGCAACACAGTTACTGAATTAAAAATATCGAGAACGAGAAATCTATATGAGTTTCGAAAAAAAAACCACCTCCGTTGAAAAATTATCCGTAGGACATTATTACGGGTAAAATTCCAAAAACGCGAACTCTACAAGCGCGAATGAAGATAATTCTAGCTGGAGCGCAATTCAGCTATGCATTCACAACTGCAAAAATGTCAGAGGAAACGGAAAAGGCCAGCGTGCATGAAGGCTATTTCAATTGTAATCTTCCGTCACATTCTCACGGCGCAATGATACAACTATTTGAACTCTCCGGAATGCGTGAGGTATGACGCCGCATTTGAAGGCGTTTTCAAAACAGCCAAGTTCCTATACCCGGATTATCGTTTTGCATAGTTCATATTATTTTGTTATATTCCGCACCACTTGTTTATTCTTAATCCTCGTATAAAAACCACCCATTTGCTAAATAAAATTGAGGAGCTTTCCGGAAAAAGGCACATACCGAAAAAACAAGTTGTGAGAAAAACTCATTTGATGTTTTCATTCCTACTTTCTTGGCACTGATGATGACATACATTGGAACTGGGGCACTCATATCAACGTTCATACACCCTAGAATGAATAACGACAATTAGTAAAACTTTCACTTCTTTCCCTGTTGTGGGAGAAATTTTTTAAAATTTTCCGTTATGAGCCCTTTTTCCGGAAATGGACCGGTGGTTATAGGTTTGGCTTTCAAAGCTAAATTTTTAAGATTTTAACGAGTTTCTAAATGAACATAAATCATAATTTCGATCGCGAACGTGCAAGTGGATCATTTTCGATCATTGTAATAAAAAATACAGCAAAACACGCGAAAAAGTCGAAAAATTCAAACCCACAAGAAACCATTAAAAATTGAATCACTAATAATTACAAAATTTCACGTGTCGCCGGTGCAACACGTAGACAATCACTGCAACCCGATGATATTGCATTCATTAGTAGAATCAGTGCGATTCATCTGTAGTGAGGGATCCTTACTTATATCAGTACCCATCACCTGCCTGCCTGCCTGCGCCCTGCGCGCTATCTCCTCAACGTCGCGTCGCGACGACCGAACCCAGGGGCAAATAGATGAAATACGCCTGACTTAGCCTCACAAAACTTGGTCTCCTAGCTCCAAAAATCGATCAATTAAGCTGAAACTCGGGACATTGGTTTATTAGGATGCGAGGAATCCGTTTCTGCCATTTCCGGAAAAAGGGCACATACGCGTATGTGCCCCTTTTCCGGAATGCTCCTCGATTGGATGTGAAGACATTTTCCTACCAAGCGTTTGGTCCTGCCACGCCGTTTTCTGAACTGATCAAAAGTTGATGTATAATTCTGACTTGATTTCTTTTTAACCTTTAAACAAACATGTGATGATACGCTCCCAAAATTTTTTTCTGAAAATGTTCCCAGGTCAAAAAGTGCAGGGTCAAAGCCCATATTTTAAAAGGTCAACGTTGTAATACATTTAAAGAATGGACCAGTTGCGCTAGTAGGTAATAGAATCGTTTTTTAATGTTTGATTCTTGTAGATTAGCTGAAAATAAGAAGATCTGTCCAAAACAGTAACTTTTTACGTTGAATATTAACCGAGATATCGTCCTTTAAAAACACGGGTTTTTAACGTCATCCACCGCAGTAGTGCATAATATGGTATTTAATTTACTACCGCGGTGGATGACGTCATAAACGAGCTTTTCAAGGCCTGATTTCTCGTATAACTTCCCACGTGGAAAGTTGCTGTTTGGACAGATCTTATTCTTTTTAGTTGATCTGCAAGAATAAACCATTAAAACACGATTCTGCGACCAGCCCAACTGACCCAAGCATTTTTCGGATAGCTTAGAATGTTAGGATAAAAATCAGAAATAGTTACTTCATCGGTGCAAAGGCGCCTGGGCAGCAGTAACTTTGTTCAATGCCGTAACTGCGACAGTATAGGTTCAATGCCAAGGAAATGCGACTTCTCAACGACTTGAGCGCGCACCGTGGTATACGCGCAACGCATGCAGTATCTTGCAGAGTTGTAAGGCGCCACTATGCCTTGCGCGCACCGTGCTGTAAACGCGCAAAGCAATCAATGCATGAAGTATCCTTATTCGGTCTTGAAAGGCGCTTCTATGCTTTTCACGCAGCGCGCGCCAGTTTCCCCCGCGAAAAAACGTAACTACATTTCGGTGTTGCCAAATTTCCTTTCGCAAATTGTACATTAATCAGGACAATCTTGGGTTTTTCTAACTGAAAATTTTACTGATTTTTCCTCAGATTTCGCGCAAAATTTTGAAAAACTTTAGATAAAAACCGCACGGGTACATTATTGTAAAATGAATCAATTGTTTGAGTCAATTTGGCAACCTCAGATTGGAGTTACGTTCCTTCGTCCAGGAGACGACCATATTACCAATACATTTTTTTATAATTTTCTGATACGGTCTGATATTTAGAAGAATTTTGTGAGGTTTAGAATGGATTTTAGACCGAACCAAAGCGACAATTGAATACATTTCGCGATTAGGAACTATAATCCCTGGCTCTAGTTAGAATCAACTTATGTACCATTAGGTTCCTTATGCACATGAGTTTTTTTACAGATAAGCCAGAAATTATAGTTCCGAATTGCAAAGTACACTCCTATTCATCCTACTCATAGCAAAACTCAGGGATGCCGCAGAAGTCAGTGCCGCCTAAATTGTATTACTCGAATTTCCTTCAAAATTCGGCTCATCTAATTTTAATAAACTGACTGCTTTTACAGGGAAATTCGTCTTATTTCAAAGGAAAAACGGAGAAGAAGAGATTCCCGATTTCTGGAACAGAGTTCCTGATTTTCCCAGAATTTTTCATGCCCTGAAAAATTCTATAATTCCCAGTCGAGCCATTTTTTAAAACATCCTCATATAAAAATTACCCTTTTGCTTAATACAATCCTAACTTGAACTCACATTAACTACACTTTTACGACTACAAAAATGACACAGAAAACCTGAATAGGCCAGCCTGGAGGCTGCTTCAATGTTCATTCTTCATATTCCGTTGCGTTAATAAGGCGCAATGATACGACTATTCGTACTCTCCGGAATGCGGGAGGTATCACGCCACAATTGAAGGCGTTTGCAAATCTGTCAAGTTTCGATATCGCGACAGTCAGTCGTGACGCATCTAGTTCGGAGCACAGGATCGATGGAATAACGGATCTTAAGAAGAACTTAAGGTGATTCGATGGACGCCATATTTTGTGTCAGAACGGCATGCGAGATATCGCATCAATTCACACATGCAAAAACTCCATTGAGAAGAGAAAGTGTGCTCCAGAGCTCATTTTTCCACATGGAAATTCTCAGAGATCGGTTCAGGCGAAATAACTACGCAATTTCGATTTTGTTTTTAACTTTGACTCTGCTCTCTTTTTTGTGCTATCTTTTAAATATTACTAGCATTCAGATAATAATTACTTAAACATCATCTATTGAAAGAAGAGAAGGGACGAGACGAGAGAGCCACTCTCGGTGGCGAGGCGTGAATAATCGATATTCCTCCATTTGAAGCCATGGTAAAGAATCGATTATTGAGGTGTTCGTTGTTCGTTGCGGACACCCTGTTTATCGATCCTTATCCAAAGGTTTAAAAGGCAGATCAATTTATTCAGGGAAAGCACACTTTCTCTTCTCAATGGAGATTTTGCATGTGTGAATTGATGCGATATCTCGCATGCCGTTCTGACACAAAATATGGCGCCCATCGAATCACCTTAACTCTTAAGATCCGTTATTCCATCGATCTTGTGCTCCGAACAAGATGCGTCACGACTGACTGTCGCGATATCGAAACTTGACAGATTTGCAAACGCCTTCAATTGTGGCGTGATACCTCCCGCATTCCGGAGAGTACGAATATTTGTATCATTGCGCCTTATCAACGCAACGGAATATGAAGTATGAACATTGAAGTAGCTTCCAGGCTAGCCTATTCAGGTTTTCTGTGTCATTTTTGCAGTCGTAAAAGTGTAGTTAATGTGAGCTCAAGTTAGGATTGTATTAAGCAAATGGGTAATTTTTATACGAGGATGTTTTAAAAAATGGCTCGACTGGGAATTATAAAATTTTTCGAGGCATGAAAAATTCCGGGAAAATCAGGAACTCTGTTCCAGAAATCGAGAATCTCTTCTTCTCCGATTTTCTCTTGAAATAAGACGAATTTTCTTGTAAAAGCCAAGACAGTTTATTAAAATTAGATTAGCCGAATTTTGAAGGAAATTCGAGTAATACAATTTAGGCAGTACTGATTTCTGCGGCATCCCTGAGTTTTGCTATGAGTAGTATTCTGATTGGCTCGGTAAATTTTGGAAAATTGAATGGTCTTGAAAGCAATTTTGAGCTGTTCTCATCGAAAAGTTGAGCGTATTTATGCTGAAAGGAACTACGTATGTTGCACGTACTTATTCCCTATGCACATAGTTCCTTTCAGCATAAATATGTCCAGTTGATCCGATTACAATTTCAAAAGTGACAGTTAAGTCTCGCACTTACGTAGCAAAATTCCTTACATTTCTTTGTAGAGGCCGAGTAGATTTCTATGGGGGCCAGCCCACCCGCTCTCCCAACATATCTGCCCATGGCTAGAGCTCTCGTTTTCAGATTTTTAACTCACTTCTAGAGGTACCCTCAAATGTGCAAGTTACCTTACTCTAGGATAGAGTTAAGAATTTCGTGAAAGATTATAGGAAGAAATTTCATGAGGAAATTTCAAGAGATTTCATGGGGAAAAAAGAAATTTCATGAAATTTAAGAAATTTCATGGGGAAAAAAGAAATTACATGAAATTTCTTGTGAAATTTTATTCGATGAAATTTCTTTTAGCAACTCTGCTCTAGGATCAAAATGATTTCCATGCCTCTAAAAATGCTAAAACAACTGGTATGATGTTGAGGTACTACTATTGTATCGATTATTTGAAAAAAACTTGGCAAACGTATAAAAAACCAGATTGTAGTTTTTAGGGACCATTTCTATAAATGATAAGGTGAAAATATTTGCTTTGTGGATGTAGGAGATTATTCCCCCATTTGCAAGCTCATCAAGAATGATTCTGCCCGGTTATAGAATAGAGTCCAAAACTTTAACCTTTTTTTGCTTGAAAGCAAAGAGGCTGAACTCATGCACTTAGTCTTTCAAGGGCCTCGATTTAGATGTTGAACTATTTTGAAAATTTTAGGGATAATTCCAGGAAAACTGACTGGGCATCTCATCATAAAAGATTGAAAATTATCTAATAGGTGCCCAAAACGAAAATACACAGAAATGAGCCTGAACGCAAGTCAGAATTTAGATCAATTTTTATTTTTATAAATCGAATCAAATTTGAAATTATTTTGTGTCAGTCACACAAACCAAAATACTGATCAAAATATTTGTCTTACAAATAACTAATATATCTGAACAAATATGTAACATCATAAAGCAACTACAATACAAACAAAAACAACTTAGGTACAAACTAACATCTTCATCACGTTATTTTGAATTAATTAATTACAAAAGATAGAATAACTGAGACAAACGAAACATAGATACAAAAGAATCTTAGATGAGTATTTCAAAGGTACAAAATATGTATAAAAAGGATAAAAAAAGAAGGTTAAAGCGGCAAATTTGAGAAGACAATACCAAGTCATCTGACATGAAATTTTACTTAGGATGATACCTTCATCAAACATCTGAGAGAGGGGGCATTTGCTTCTCATCAGGGAGACATAGTACTTTGAAAAGTATGAATAATTACAATTTACAACATCCAGAGATCCAACATACAACAATCTATACTTAAAAATTAATACCTAGTCCATCTAACAAATTAACGACAGATGATTAGTATATCACAATTTTTGATTAAAAATGAGTGAGCTCTGATCCTCTAACAAATCCTTAACTTAGAGTCGGTCCTTCTCCATGAGCATCTTGTAGATAGTTGCGTTTCAAACAGAATATCAAGGACTGAATGTGAAAAATACGTAACTCAATTGCATTAGTTATTCTCAAAAATACTTAAGCACCACAAATGAAAATGCGAGAAAAACATTAGAAACTAGATATCTAACTTGTCTCATTCTAAATCTTAAATTAATTTAGAAAGTGATTGATTAATAAATCGTTCTAGTATTTTAGCGCCTAGATCTTTAGAATGGGTAATTTAAAACAGTTTTCACTGGTTTTTTTTTTTCATATTTTGATTTTTAGAACTTATGTAATTTTGAGAATGACCAATTCAATCGGAACATTGAGAAATATCCTATTATTTTTTATTTTCTGGTAGGAAACGAATCGAAAAATTTCAATAAGAACTGTTGATTACTTTCCCTTCAATAAAATAGAACTTCAGCAGAGACTTACAGTGTCGCAATCTGAGTTACACATTTTTCGACTTTAGCCGTTGATGAGAGTAATAAGCCGGAAAATATTGATGGTTGTGCTACAGAATTTTCAGTGAGCAAATAATACAATGATGGGATGCTGAACTTCAAATGCTGGGATGCTTTGGTCATGTGAACTTCTCGTAAAAGTTGAAAAAGAGGACAGACCTTATGAATTCTAAGAACTAAAATTAGTTAATACCACCAAGTGCCTTGAATCCACCAACAGACATTTAGAGGGCTAATTTTAATATGACAAGGTGGGTAATAGATCTATTTTGCCGCATTTAAGTGTACTTAACAGTTATTTTGAAAGGGGGAGAGGGAGGCAAGGAGGATTGAAAAACCACGCTTTGAATAGTTTGAAAAGGACCAAAGGCTCAAGAATGATAATTGATGGTAGTTTGCCCCATCAGCAAAATGCAATCGAACTTTCAATTTTATCAATGTGGCAACTAAAAGATTAACACCAAGTCTTTCAATAAATAGTTTAACTGTCACTAAGATACAGAGAGATCACAAAAAAATAAATATTTAGCATGATAAAATATACAAAGGATATCAGTATAATGTTTTTAATTCTATACCTCCATAAACTCAGAAAGCTAACTTTAGAAAGTCAGTGAACTTTCCATAGAATCAAGTGCTCCTGCAGATCCATGGAGAAACTTCAAAAATACCTATCTCCGTTGCAGCTTTTCAAAATCTCCTCCTATGTTTCACCATTTAAAGGGATAGGTCCAGCCAACTTTACGGCTATAAATTTTGGCAGAATATTTTTCTTGTAGGGAAGAAACACATCCAAAGTTCTTGAGAAATTACGCCTATTGGTTCCCCATGTGTAAATAAAGTATTGCAGGAAGCCTGCAACGTCGCAAACATAGATAGAGTTTCTGCAGTCTCACCATTGACATGTGAGCATCTCATTTTGTAGATCTAACAAAACATTCAAGAAATCAAATAATGCATGGCTATTGGACCCTTACTTTACTTCGTTTATACTAAATTTCAGTCATTAGTTGAGTCAGTCTCTAGGATATAACTTGTTTACAAAATTTCATTTAACAGAAAGCGACTATTATCCATACAGATTTTCACATTTCTTAGTGATCTAAAATAGTTGATGCTGAGACAAACAGGCAGAATTTAGAGACAAAAAGCAATTTAATCAACTTTCTCATTGATTAATTTATTTCACCCAAAATTGTTTGCCCTGAAGCAAATAATAAACTTCTATGCAAGGCATAGAAGTAAAATTTGACAGTCTTTAAAATACAGCTTGAAAGAGCAACCTTGACAAGAGTCGCTCACATTAATTACCTTCCGTGTTTGCCACAAATTAAATGCCTGAATAATGAAAAACATTGATTGCAGCGAGAGGTTTGAGTGAGAATTTGGTACTCAAAGATGATGCTCTATTGACATTCTACTAGAGTTGAGGCCTTGCACTTTTTTTTTCATTTAGGTAATATTTTGGTGCATTTTGGCTACATATTTCTAAGACTAAAGAGCTTAAATCTGACTTGCAATCCGCATTCAGTCTAAGGATTGTGGTAGAAAGTGACAGAAAAGTTACCCTGAAACTGGAATAGGCATTAAAACTTGAGGAGTAATTTCAGTCTTTTTAAAATTTAAAGCCACGACATATCTCCTTTTCATTTATAATTTTAGATTTAACAAAAAAAAAAGATGACTCTTTGTTGAGGAATATCAAATTTCAAGCTCAAACATTCGAGAAAATCCATCGTTTAAATCAGTTTTTTTACACCTGTGCAATTGTACAATAGAATCTACAAAGTTGAACATACAATATTCACAATCAGACTTAGTCCCAAACAGTAGGTACATGCTTACATACATACATAGCTATATAAAGTAAAAATTTGATCTTATTCCTATTTAATGCGAGGTTCTGTTCCTAAAGCACGATCAAAGACCATATGAAATTATCAAATTACAAAAGATAGGTGGGCGCACCGGGCACATTCAAAAAAATCTCAAGTAAAAACCGGTGAATCAACTCCGAAAACACACCGGAAAACATGAACATCTGAAGTCAAATCAATAACCGGTTGAGTGGCAAAATTATCATGCAGTTTTTGCTGATAATTCTTCATCTATCATTTGACAAATACAGAAGAATGAGTATTCTCTAACAATAACATATCGATCTCTGACGATATTGTCCGAGTAAAGAGAGAACAGATGGCCCACAAGAACTTACATGATGATAAAACATCGTGATATCTTTGGTACAGTCACAAAAAAACACCTCCATTTAAGTTTCAGAACATACCAGTTTGCTTGAAACTTAAAGCGATAGCTTTGTCCGTAACATCCTGTTGTGGCTACGTAACACATTCATTCTAGGATGAACCATTTTGAGATCAACAGGCATCGCTGAGAAGGTAGATGGACGTTTTAGGTCATGAGAAGTGTTTTCCTGGTTGCACCATTATTAGTTCCAAACTGTGCGGCCACCCTAATTTGCTTACTATCTAAGAATTTGACAAAAAAAATTAAGGCACCATAATGAAAGAATACAAAATTACCTACTTACTGCCCAACAAATAGGCTTATTCCAAAAGAGATCACTGATAAGATGTTATTCGGGGAATATTTTTACTAATTGAATGACACTTATTCTGAGGCATTTGCTGTGCGTTGGGCATCAAGTGGTTTTGATGAAACCCATGTTGACCCGCCATGTTTGGCACAAAAGAATTGTTCATCATTTGATTATAGTGGAAATTTTGATTGCCTAAGGGGTGCATGGCCATATTCATATTTGCGATATGGTTCGGATGGTTCATCGAGGGATTTGCTGGATGGTTCATGGGTGGATTTGTTGGATGGTTCATAGGCGAATTCGCTGGATGGTTCATTGGAGAATTCACTGGGTGGTTCATGGAGGGATTAGCTGGGTGGTTCATGGAGGGATTAGCTGGGTGGTTCATTGGAGGGTTTGCTGGATGGTTCATTGAGGAACTACCAGGATGGTTCATTGTGGCATTAGATGGGTGACTCATTGGAGAATGAGGATGATTCATCGGAGACTGAGGATGATTCATAGGGGAATGAGGATGGTTCATGGGTGAATGCGGATGGTTCATCGGCGAGTGAGGGTGATTCATTGGAGAATGACTATTCGGATAACTCATTGGTGAATGGTTACTTGGGTGACTCATGGGGGAACTACTGTTTGGATATTTTAAGGGAGAAGCGCCAGCGAAAGACATCTGTCCATTCATTACTGGATTCATCGGACCGTTGACAGGAGGATTCAACGGACCATTGGCGGTGGGGTTCATCTGAGGATTTGTTTGCCCGATGGGAACATTCACGGTGGGTCCATTCATGGTCTGATTATTTACATTGATTTGGTTATTTACACCTGGGACCGCGG
This sequence comes from Bemisia tabaci, assembly GCF_918797505.1. Classification (NCBI taxonomy): domain Eukaryota; kingdom Metazoa; phylum Arthropoda; class Insecta; order Hemiptera; family Aleyrodidae; genus Bemisia; species Bemisia tabaci. The sequence goes on along the minus strand of NC_092801.1, from coordinate 18,286,823 downwards.
TGTTCATTTGTCCGCTTACTACTGGGTTCATTTGACTATTTGGACCAGGGGCCATTTGACCATTCATGGCAGGGTTCATTTGGTTGTTGACTACTGGATACATTTGAACATTAGCGCCAGCATTCAATTGGCTGCTCATATTATGATAAATTTGTGGATTCATCTGCCCTGCATGCATTTGATTACTCGTATTATGTTGACTACCCATGCCTGAAGACATTGGACCGTTAACGTTGGAGTTCATCTGTCCGCCAACAGTGGGATTCATTTGAGGGGCGGCGTTATAATTGCTAGTATCTATGGAGCTTTCCATGTTTTGCGGCATTGCACTTGACTCAGAAATCGTGCTCATTTGGCTCATAGGACTTCTTATCTGCCAATTCATGGACTCAGGAGAAGGCTGCGGTACCTGTCAAAACCAAACAAGAAGAAAATATAGTAACTACGGAGGAAGGTTTCATTTTATGAACAGCTTGACAAGCCTTGGATTTCAAAATTCTCGGATTTCTCTGTAACTTTTCAATGCTTCTTTTTCATCCATATTTCTCTTGAAAATGCTTTTCACAAAAAACATAAGTGTAGAGTTTTTTAAAATTGAGAAAATTCAACAAATGAGAATTATGAGGCAGAAGCTCTGAATTTTAAAGCCTGTGTGTGTAAGCATTAGTAAAAATTAAATATTTTGACTAGGGGAAAAAATTTCAAGATTTTGCAACGAAAGTCCCTGACATTTCATAGTTGCCCAAAATTCCCCGATTTTTCCGTACTTTCAATAACTTGTCACCCTGATAAAAAAATTATGAACAGTGAGTTGGTAAACATTTAAAGGAAATACGTCTCATTCCATTGATGTAACTGTTAGTAATCGTTATCTTGATTTAGAATAAACCTTTACTGAAGATAAAATTTATTTGCTACTTAATGATGGAACTATTTTCATAGCTAATGAAAAGTCGGTAGGACTCCTGTGCAAAAAAGAGAACAAGTACAGTTTGCATGATCTTTAAAATGGTAAATTCTGCAAAATAATCACCTGATTTTCATGGAGGAAATTGAGCACCTCATCGGGAAGGACAAGCTTGTTCTCTATAGCTTCGTCATCAAACGAGTCCAAAATGACCTCTTGGTTCGGGTGATCGGTTGTGAGTGAGGCTGACCGAGGTCTGGGCATCATCGATGGAGCGGAAACAGGTTGACAAGGCTCAGACATGCGCCTGTTTTCAACCCCACTGGCAGTGCTGTTTGCAAGGACGGTGGTTGCACATGAGGACCACATTGGGTTCTGAAATGAGAGCATGAAAGACTTTTTAGTGATGCATTCAGTCTATTATTTACAAAGTGAATGTGCCTGCATTTTCAAATCATTTACTTTCTTCTCATTTTGTCTGGATTGAGAGGCTTTTTCTTTTGTTTTTCATTTTTTGTTCTTTCTGCTGTACAAAATTATTTTCTTTTAAAAATAAATTTTAAAAAAATGTTTCCACTTAGTTGAGAAGTAAAATTATTTCATAAATTTCCCAATTGCTAGTATCACTGGTACAACTAAAGTTCATCAGCATGTAGTCTCCTCACACGTAGGTAATCTACCTCTAAGTTAACATTTGCAAGTTTGAAACTGATTTCCGGACTTGCTCGCGGGCTTTTCAAACGCTACATAGTGCTAAGATTGGATTTTTCCTTCCTCAAAACGCGTTGGTGATGTAGCTCCGTATCCTAAAATATGTAACGAGAAAATAGCATGACTCTCTGCTTGATCTACCTTCCTCCCTACAGAGTTTTGTATTTCATGAACAACCCCTCAGGTAACTGGTCTTTCTTTTCTTTCTAATTCTCTCTCTTTGGAATGTAAGGAATAAAACAAAGTACACACCATTTGCGAGCCGAATCCCATATTAGAGCTGGCAGTGCTGGAACGTCGAGATGAGCCCACTGAGATTGGATCATAGAAAGATGCGTCGCTCAATCGGTGATGTTCGGAAGTCTGAAATTTAGGAATAAAAAAATCATAACTTATAACTCATCATAACTTATTAAAATATGCTAAAATTATGCAATTTATGTACTCATTCAATTTTTTGAATATTCATGCAATAGCAACTTGTGAAAAATCCACAACTTCTAAGCTTTTACCAAACCGGTAACATAGAGCCGTAAAAATCTCTTTTATCAAAGATACTATTTCATTTAGTGTTCATAGATTTTTTTGACTTGAAATATTGTTACCTGTTAATTTACACGCTCAAACTAGCTTGATATGCATTTACAAAAAGTATGACTTTATTTTTCCCCAAAGCCCAAGTGGCAGTGATCGTGATAAATAGCGATTTTATCGGTTGGTTATCGCGATTATATTAGTGGCAATATATCCAGGTATTATCGCATTAAAAATTGCGATTTCTGGCCATTAATTTGCTGCACATCGCAATTTTTTGTTCCATAAAATCGCGATCAATTTTCGTCAATAAAATCGAGATTAAATCGCCATTTAACGCGATTTTTATTTCGAAAATATTGCGATAAATTGCCTGACGATAAAATTGCGATTTTATCCCAATAAGATCAAGGATAATCGCTCGGATATTGATTTTATTGCCGATAAAATTGCAATATGTCCCGATTTTTCTGTTGAAAAATGCTACTTGGGAAGATCTCGCCCTGAACCGTTCACACTATTCTTCATCATTAGGTGCGTCCACAGATTTTTGATTAGTTTGCCCCCATGTACACTGAAAAATTATTCAAATGTAAGGAGTTGTCCAAGGACTGGCAAAGGAAACTTCGGCGAAAAGAATGAGCCAACATTTTTTTCTCTCGATATTCTTTACTGCTTTCTTAGGAATTGCCCTGACAGTAACTTGAGAATGTTACCTTAATTTTCAAATTATTTTGATTTATCTTCCTTTAAAATTAACCGCTTTATTTATAGATAAGCTGAGCTACGTATAAGTGGAAAGCTGTGGCAAAAGACGACCAAATAATGAAGTATTAATTCCAAAGGAAGAGTCTAAACAAATAAATTACCTGTGAAACTTGACTATTCCTGCGACTATCCAAATCTGCCGACTTCATGCTCCCATAATTACTGACCGTCGAGTTGGAATCCCGTCGGATGATGGTGTCACCTCCATTTCCTCCTGCAACTTTCAGGTCCGTAATTTTACGGTTCAAATCGCTGATCCCACCAAAACTCCTTCGGTCACCTACAAAAGGAAATGAAAATTTGTTGAAAGATAGCTTGGATAGTGAGCCCATTTCAGATGATGTTGAATGACACCGAATTTTCCTCTGTTAAGAGCACTCTTTTACGTACCACAATCCTTTGAGAATTGATGCAGTAACTCACAGTGCAAAAGTTTTTTTCATCATAATGCGAATACTTGGCAAACCCTTCATAAAAGTTTATGCTTGACACAGCCCAAATGAAAATGTTAGTCTTTCAATGTTTTTGTTTTTGCATTAACAAAAACTTATCACATTGCAAGTCTTTTATAGATAGTCAAGGAAATACATACGAGACACTAGCGACATGAAAATTGGCCACAAGCAAAATAAAAAACTTGGTCACAGACAAACCAAAAGTAACTTGGGAAATTGCAGAAAATTGATTAATACTTGAAGCGTTATTGAAAATCTTACCTTGGTGATGAGGCATTATTGGTAGAGAAGGAACACTTTTGGCACCCATTTTGACTTTCATGTTGTGGATATTGTGTCGTTGCACTGGGGCAGTTGCTAATCCAACAACAGCCTGAAGTTCAGCGGGTAAATCAAACAGCTGTAAATTATCAGGAAGATTCGATGTTAGACAAAAATATAGGAATAGGCATTTCATCTATAGTAAAAATTTTCTGCTGCACAAATATAAGTCAAATTCATTTACTTTGCAACTACAAGAATTTTTAGGAATATTTTATTTAAAGTTGAGTAATAATTCAACAGGAACCTGACTGGGGTATTTGGAACAAAATGAAAAGAAAAAAAAATATTTAACTGAGAAAATGCAAAGTCTATTTTTTAGGGTTGTTAGCTGAAGGAGTTGTTCACATTCCTTGACTTTTAACTCTGACTCCTGCATAAATTTCCCTGATCTTCATGTATTCACACATATCGACATGCACACCGGTCGGACAGTTGGAAAGTGGAACACAAATTTCAAGAGAAGATAAGTAGGTAACATATCGATGACGGAAGTGGAAAATCAAGTGTATCCACTGCAATGTTGCGAAATTTCCACTCCTTCTCTATTATGTCAAAAAAAAAACAAGCCAATTAATAGCTTGAAAATATAGAATATTCTACTGACAAAAAGGAATATAATCAAGGGATTTTTTGAGAAATTACGTTAGCTAGTTTCTCAAATGTACGACATGACATGAAGTCTTCAACGTCGCAATTGAAGATGCATGGTTTTACACTTCTGCCATCAATATATTTTATCCATTCATTACTAGGTAATTTCAAAAGTACCCAGAATAAGATGACTTACATCAAAATCTTCTGCCTCTTCCACCCACTGATCGTCCAGGCCTGGATGTGACATGGTATCACTCGTATAATCATCATGCAGATTATATCCCTGGGAGGGAACACTCATTGGACTTCCTTGCTGACCCGGCGAGTTCGTTTCCTGCGAATTGAGAAAACGAGAGATTAACAAATATTACTGACTCTTGAAAAGGTGAGGTTTGATAACAAAACCAATTTAATTGTCATCTTTAACACTTGAGCAGTATTAAGAAACAGGAAATCTAGGTTCAGAGATAGGGAACTCATCGTCAATTTAGCTCTTACATACAAATAGTTGGGATGCTTGAAAGACAGAAAATAAGTTTAAAGGCTTAAGGGCAGCTGAATATCCGTAATACTTGACACCCACAGCATTCTTTTCCAGTGAACTACTAAAAACCATGCGTAACAATAACGCTTTGACACCACTGACTGCTGTGAACTGAGAATAGCAATTTCAACATTTTTGTTTCAGTCATCTTTTTTCTAACGCTTTTGAAAACTGATTAACATGAGATCATCATTAATTACCTCTACTGCAAACATGACTGAATACACAATGAAAATTATAGACCTCAGAGTTAGTGCATGGTTGATGAGACTTAATCTTATGATTCCTGAAAAAATAAAACTGATCAAACTTTGTTTTCAAAGCTGGCTTTTTATTCTTATCAGCAAAATGAATTGCACGTACCTCAGATTTGATTGAAGGACTAGAGCTTCTTGCTGTTTTTGTGCTCATAGGATTATCATCAGAGCGTGATGGAGACATTCCACCCATGCTGTCATCGCCACCATCTGTGTGTCCACCTTTGTGCTTCTTGTTGGCGTAAAATTCAGGACCATGAACAGTTTTAACGTGCTTTCGTAAGGAACTAGGATCAGTGTACCGCTTAACGCAACCAGGTGCTTTACAAATATATGGTTTCTAGAAAAGAGACATAAAACAGTTCAAAAATAAGAGGAAGAAATTGAGCATTTTGGAGACAGCCATGGTTTTCTCAGAATAGAACTGCTTTAAAACTTGGAAAACGGTGAAAAAATTAGTTGAGTACTCAAAAGACAAAATTGATTTCCGAAGGTTTAGGATAAAAAATGCAGAGTATCCCAGCTTTCATTCAATTCATCTATTACATGTGTAAATGTCTTCTGATCATGTCAAAGGAGGAGAATTGAAGAATTCTCTTCACTTCAAAAATCATAAAATTTCATGCATTATTCTTGGAAACAAGAAATTCCTAATACATGATCAGTTAAACATCAACAAGACAGGACTGGTATCACTAATTCAGATTAGTAAAATTTGTCAGCGCAAATCAACTGGATTTCAGCGATAGTCTGGTGATAATATTTTTTAGAGTGATTGAAGATTAGAGAGGGCTGTTTGAAAATTTTTGCAGTTGAAAAAATTAAACTAGGAACTGATTTTGGATTGACATTTATTAATAAGCTAACAAATCTAAGACATGACACATACATTTACGGCACTAAAAACTACTGAAGAAAACCAAACTCACCAATAATTTAATTCCAATTTGGCGTGGAACAAAAATTGAATACATAAGAATTCAACTCTGTGTTTAATGATAGATTCAAGGATGATCTGACAATCGTTTGAAAAAATCCTAATACTTATATCTGTGATTTTACTGATAAAATTTGTTGTCACCAGCAACGAGTAAGAACTTCTCATTTTTTGGTTGCTTTTTCCCTCCATACTCTTGTTTTATGAGGATATAGTTAGACAGAGAGATTCTATCAATGCCATCAAATTCAGAATTTGGAATTGTTGAAAATGTATTTTTCTAAATTATGCGATTGATTACCTTGGAGCTGATAATTATACGTGGAGAAAGATTTTAAGGATTAAATTTTTATTTTTTGAAAAAAAAAAAAAAAAAAAATCTATGCTGTCTTGTACACCTAACTGGAGGTAAACATTAGTATCCCTTCTCCTTAACACAAACACAGTCTCAGCACAAAAATTCTGTTGCGAGAATTTTCTATTTATATTATAAGAAAAAAAAAACCGAGAAATTTGAAGACATGACTTACCTCACTTGAATGAGTTCTATTCTGATGTTTTGCTCTGTCTGATGCATTACTGAATGCTTTATGGCAACCGGGATATTCACAGGTATAGGGTTTTTCACCAGTATGAGATCTTAAATGAGTTTTTAAATTTTCTAACCTAGAGTAAGCTTTACTGCAGCCTTCAAACTGTTGAGCAGAAAAGGAAAAACAAATTGAATCAATTTTTATTAAACATTTCAATTTTTTGGCCTGAGCCAAAGGAAAGTAAGAGATCGGGAGAAAAAGGAATGTTTTTGTAATTTTTGACCGGTCAAAGTAGGAAATAGCTCATTCAATTCTTTGACAGATTATCATAATTGGAAGTATATAAATAAAGAAAGGAACTATCTCCGTTGCAGCAATATGGATCCTGTCCATTATTGCCAGAAATCATCACTATCCCCCATTTAAACCCATGTAAAATATTCACATTTTCTTGCACAATTCGGCAAGCTTGGTCCTGTTTTGCATGCATCCCCATGGATCTAATGTTGGTTTAAATATGTCTTGTAAAGGCCATTTATGTGGCTTTACTGCACGTTTCCTATCATGGCACATTATTCTACTAATTGTCCTAACTCATTGAAATGTTTTCTGATTTCTTCTGTCTTCCATAGAATGTTCTTTACGAATTTAAGACAGTAATGATAATTCTCTCTCTAAGAAAATCAAGGTGTAAATTTTCATTAGTAGCGATTGGTTATGTATGTGTTGGAAATTTAACATGGGAAAATGGCAAAATCATACTGTAAAAATTGCTGTGATACCGAAAAATGGTAACTTTAGGGGCAAATTTAAGTGAAATTCACTATAGCATTTCCCTAAAAATTGTAACCATGGAGTAAATGCAACTATTAGGTGTGGTTAAGATCTCGTTTCTCTAAAAAAAAGGCAAAGCATGATGGAGTATTAAAAAAAACAATACTTACTGTGCACTTGTGTGGTTTTTCTCCAGTGTGCCTACGCATGTGAACAACTAACATGTATTGAGCTTTGAATGGCTTTTCTTCTCTTGAGCACTCCTCCCACCGACAAACAAAGCACTTCTTGTTCGCGTGGATGTGATCTTCATTTATGTGCTGAAAGAAAGAAAAAACGTGAAATTAAGGATTGGATCTCTTATTAATACATTACTAATATTTATTTATTTTTATTTCATTTTATAAAAAAAAAATCAAGTCACTTTTTTTTCTTGTATGTGGTGGGCTGCAACCATCAAGGTCAAATTGTAAGACTACGAATCGGACATACTTTTTTCTCTCATTCTCATTTAATTTCAAAATCTCCAGTTCCATTCTGCTCTCTGTGCCAACATTCCCCCTTACAATCGACCATATTTTGCTTTTTTGCCCAAAAACCTATGCTACACGCATCAAAATACAAAATTCCCTCACTCATGACATCCATCCGTTAAGCTCAGACAGTCCAATCGTAGTCACTGAAATTTTAAAACTCTTTAAGCAATTAAATTTAAAAATTTAAGGTTTTCTAGTCCCCGACGTAAATAGCCTGGTTGCTGATCGTCCTAAATTATATAACCAACTAACTAACTACTATAAGTGAAGTTGATGATTTAGATAGCAGTAGGTACAAACCTTTACAAGATGGTCCTGTGTAAGGAATTCGCGACCGCAGTTCTTCCAATGACAATTTGTTTCGATGAAATCACCAGGCTCATCCTTGAGGTCACTCGCGGACTCTGGTGACAACTGTTTCGATGACTCTTTCTTCACTCGGGTTGGCTTGCGCTGTCCACATAGCTGGTCACTTGTGTCTGCCTCAGCTTTGACTCTGTCCACCAACTTACACGAGTCATGAATAATCTGGAATCACAACAACGTCAAGTGTCAGAATAAAAATCAGATAGAGAGCAGCTCTCTTTCCTGATTGAATCACATCAACGTTTCCTTGAAACTTGCTTATTAAGTTGAATATTGACAAATTATTTTCACGAGAAGACGTTTGTCACCATCTTGTTTCAAAAGCCCAGAATTTGCAGACCAATCGGAAAAGACAAAGTTTTCTCGTACTCAAAGCACTGAAACGGCAATGTTCTCCCCAGATTCTGGGATTTGACTCAACCATTTATATAAATAGGGTCTCCCATAAAATTACCAAAAGTCCAAATTTATATAAATGCAGGGTGACAAGTTCTCTAGTACTTCGAAATTCCCTGACTTTTCTATGGCTTTTTGGAGAGTTTGAACATGGGATCCTCAGACTTTTCAATGTTTTGTTTGAAGAGCCATGATATCCTATAAAAATTCGAGTCACGAAAACTATCAAAGCTTTGTAAGTCTCTTGAATTGAAAAATGCAATCTTTTGGCCATACGAAAAAAAGTCAAGGTTCCGCAGCAAAATTTCCTGATGGGTCAGGCGTGTGCAAAATTCCACTCTCCTCTCAGGCGGAACCCACTCAATGGACCACTAGACAAGGTACGAATCTCAGCATTCTGATTTATGTTTCTTCACCAAAATTTCACGTAGAACACGATGCATATAACAAAAATTACCGTAATCAACTCCTTACGAAAAAATTAAATGATTCTTGATGCGTGAATTAAAATAACCCGCTCATGAAAACTCAATGCTCAACGTGATTCACATCGCGCGCTAAACTTATCATGACAGTCTCTACGATATGCGAATCTGGCAACCTCAATCTTGACGCTTTGGCTCAGCTACAGCAAATTGCTTATAGTTAAAACAAAAAATGTTGGGACATGAACATTGCTCGACTAAGAAGCTTGCTGAAACCGTTGTAGTGCGGGATTTGACTCACGTAGAGCTTTGAGTTTCTTGTGAGCGGGCAGTTCAAATTCCTCGTAACCAATGTGAAACAAAAACGTTAATATCTTCGTTAGCAGTTGGTTTAAGTATTTTTTGTCGTGTGAATCCTGCTCTACGTGAAATTCCGACCAGGAAACATGTATCAGAATGCTTAAATTTGTAACTTGTCTAGTGGTCCATTATCTTCTTTGGCAGTCTCTCTACCGTCATCCTGTTGACATGACCGTACCAGACAAGCTAAAAATAATGAGTTTACATGGTCACTTACCTCGCTTTTGGGGAGATCGTAGGAGAGGGGGTGGTGGTAGAGGGCGGTGGGGTGCTGGAGGGGGTGGGCAGGGAGGAGGGTGCCGGAGCGGAGGAGGTGGGCCTGGAGCTGGGAGAGGTGCGGGGTCATGTTCGGGTGGGAGAGGGCGGGGCTGAGGGCGCCGGCGGAGAGGTGCCCGTAGGAGCCGCTCGCCGAGGAGGAGCGGGAGACGTTCGAGAAGTTGACGATGGAGACGAGGGAGGGCGAGAAGCGGGAGAGCGAGTTGATGTCCAGCGAGTCCAGGTACGGCGACGACGACAGCGCCCTCTTCCGGTCCTGCCGCAGACTGCTCCGCGGACTGCCCACTCGGGACCCTGCAAAAGAGAGCAATCGGAAAGTTAAACACATGAGGAAACAGTCAGGAGACCATTCACTGGCCTCTTGGCGACAAGTGGAAACTTTTACATTTGGGCAGTGTTCGAAACTCAACTTCGAGTTTCAGGAGTCATGTGGCGCATCAAGCTCGATTTTTCGGGGCCATTGAAGATTTTTTAGGGGCCAAATTGACTTTTTGCCGAAAAACCACGGCGCATTTAGTGAAAAGTTAGACGCAAGATGTTTTAGTTACAGAACTAGTAACTGTAACTTGGGGGAAATTTCGAAAAATCACCAAACAGAAAAATTAGGATTTTTTTTGGAGGGGGGAGGGGCAATTTTTGGGGGCCACTTTCGCGCAGTGCCTTCCTTTTTTAGGCGCCATGACCGATATCATAGGCGCATTTGGCACGTTGGCGCATGTGAGTTTCGAACACTGCTCTTGGGGACTCGACACTTACTTATGGACAATACTGCCATGCTAAGGAAGAACGCCGTATGAGCCTTCAGACACTGCCAAGTTTCCTTCGATAAAAACCGACTTTACTGGGAAAATTGTGAATATTTTTTTCCAAAATTTTCAGACTATTTTGTACGCAATTCAATCTAAAATATCTGTAGATTTCAAAGAAAAATGAGCGTAAATGTCGTCGAAAATTCATGTTTTGTAAAGGGAAATTTGGCATTTCTCGAATGTTCATACGGCGTTCTTCCTTAGCACGGCAGAATGGGTCAGTTGCGCTGGTCACAGAGTCGGGTTTTGATGCTTGGTTCTTGTAGATCAGCTAAAATTAGCATGATCTATCCAAACGATAACTTTCTACGTTCAATATTAACTGAGATATGGCCCTTACCACTTATCGCCGCGGGACCACTGACCGTCACTCGTGGGAGATGAAGAAACGCACTGTGAGAGGACAGCATAGAGTACATAGAGTCGTAATGTAAGTGGGAGAGCTGGCGCCATGTTCTGCTCGACGAGGTTCGAGCCCGGTGTGCAGGGTCACTTTTTCGATACATATTCGATCCAAAATGGCGGTGTGGAATATGGCCGGGTCCCCGTGTATCGCAAACAATCGATTATGTATCGAAAAAGGGGCCCGGCGCCGCACAGGAATCTCGGAATTCGGGTCCTGGAAGTTGCTTAAAAGTGGCGCCAGCTCTCCCACTTACATTACGACACTGTGTAGTGTGTACTCTACGGATGACAGCAACATATCAAGCACGTTGTGCGTTGTGCATGTCGTATTCAGACATTTCCCAGGCGTTTCTTCAGTGGCTCACATACAGGGCTCACTTGCTCCAGTTGAAAACGAGTGAGCCTTCCATTCGTGAACCGCTTAAAAGACTCCTTCAAAATGTGTGGATGCAACAGGCATGACGTGCATGATGAGTTGCCGTCCTCAAGGCGTTTTGTCATCTACGGTCCGGTAAGGGCCAGCGGTCCCACTGAGATGTTTCGTGATGAGGAATTGAGAACACTTCTCAGATTTATTACCGAGTTCCTGATTTCCTCAGAATTTTTACGCGTTAGATTAGCTGCCGCACTTTTGAATTTAACCAATTCTTTCGTGCTACTAATGCGTGAAGCTAAATTTAGAATGAGATGGTTAATTCGAGCGAAGAACGATATTGGACACATCGCATCGTCGTCGTTTTTTTTTTTTTTTTTTTTCTTAACTCGTGTAAAATTATCGATAATCATCGATTGGACGAAAATTTTTAATTGCGTATTGATTCCTGACAATGCTAGTGTTCTCTAAAAGGGCGCGATTTGCTATTTAAATGGTTTCCATGTTAAAATTGGTCGAAATCTAAGAAGAACTCAATTACAAGCATTTGGTAATTATTGCTTCTTCGTGGTGACAAACTCGAAAAAACGAAAAAAACTATAAAATTAATTACCAGGTGGTAATGATGTCCCACATCAACTCATAAATAATAGAAGCAATAACCAGTGACAGTGGTATCATTACAGTGTAGTGATAGTTTCACCACTAAGTTGGCAGGTAAGAGTTCAAATTGAACACTTCTTTCGTAATTTAGATTATAGTTTGTTCTATTGGACTCATCAGTGAACTGCATTACGCATTAAAGAGCTACTTTTTTAGACTCATAACTGCAAAGGAAAACTGATGACCTTAAGTTGTTTCTATAATTGACCATAAATGGTAAAACCATTTTGCGTAATGCAGTCCATATCAGTTTCCAAGACTAAATTTGGTCGATCGGTCCATGTTAACTCGTCCTGATGACATGACACTGATGGATTGAGAAATGAAGCATGCCGTGCCACAGTCGAATTGAAGATACAACTCTTCGACCACATCCTCAACTCAAGGGCAACTGCATCGACATTCAAGTTGACAAAACCATCGAGGGTCTCAGGATTTGTGACACGGCCATCGAGCAGCTGCGAGGTTGCAACATCTCTGAAGATCCCCTTATAAAAATCGTGCGAGGTGAGGAATAATACTGCCGTGCTAAGGAAAAACACCGTATGATTCTTCAGGCGTTGCCAAAGTTCCTTTAATAAATCACGAATTTTCGGGAAAATTTGTAAACGTTTTTCCTCCAATTTTTTAGATAATTTTGTTCGCAATTTCACCTAAATTTCCTAAAATCCCGAGGAAAAATATCCATAGCTTTCTTCAAAAATAAACATTTCATCGAAAGAAATTTGGCAACTCTCAAATGTTCATATGACGTTTTCCCTTAGCACGGCAGAATAGGACCTTTCATGATATTCAATGATAAGGGCACTATTTAAAGTGCAAAGTAAGATCGTCTCGTGTTATCCTGAGAATAAGGTCAACCACACACATGATTTTTCGATGCATTTTCTGAAATTTAACTATGCGCGCACTGTTTGCGGGGTAAAATATGGACTCTCAATGAGGAAAAAATTGTATAGTTGTAGTAATTATCTCAAAGCGGGCTCAAAAATGGCCCCTATCGATACCCCTCCTATCAATTTTGGGGCCGGAAAATGTTTTAAAGACACCTGTTCTTCAACCGACCTTGCACTGAAAAAGAAACTCCAGCCGTGGAAGCTGTACTTACGGGCTGTATAGACATACCGTCCGCGTTCCGGGCTTAGAGGCCGAAAGTGCCGGGCGTAGCACCCAGAGCAATTAAAGCTCCAGCAGCTGGAACTTTCGGCCTCTGAACCCGGAACGGACGGTATGTCTACATAGCCCTTAACTTTTTTTCGGTGTAGAACTAGTCATGGAATCAGGACGTCCATCCGGCGTCCGGCAACGGTGGAGCTGACCGTTGAAAGAGAAATCAGGGAAGAATGGACACAAAGAAGGGAGTGCGGAGGAAGGAGACAAAAGAGGAACTGACCTTCGAGGGAGAAACTGAAGTCGACGCTGGCCAGGGAGGAGGCTTGCTGCAGTTCCGAGAGCGCCCTGGAACTCAGGTAGTCGGGAGCCAAGCCCAGTCCTGCAACACAAGAGATAACAATCAGTCCCTGCGACGACATGTCCAAAGCCCGCTTCCCCGAATTTCCATCTTTCACCACAACAATCAACCCCGTATCACTGCGTTGTCACGCTGAGCATCGGGATACAGGCCGCGTTTCGAAGCTCAAAACTGCCTTAGAGAAGATGGGCCCTCCACCCCCGTGGATAGAGAAAATCCGGTCGTGTGAATCATAAGCATGGTGTCTAGTTTTCTTGGCTAAGCTCATCTCCTGATTTTTCCCTGATTTTAAGGAGCTCATTCCCTGATGAGAAATCGAAGTTTTCTCCCACTTTCCCGGGATTTTCTTGGGGAAAAAGAATACAATTTACTAGAGTTTTAGATAGGATTTTAATTAAGCTTACAGCCAGCCATTTCTTTGGCGCACGCCAGATTAGACCGTCGAATTTAAAAACAAAATGATCCCTGGGTGGTTCGAGAAGAGATTCCCAGTTTCTAGAACAGTTTCCCTGATTTTCCCGGTAAATTTTCATTCCCTGATGAATCCCGGTTTTTGAAAAACTAGACACCATGACCATAGGTACAGCGTGCTAATTGGTCGTGCCATTCGGTTCACGGAACCGTAATCTTGGTTAAAGTAACCGGGTTTCGATTGGAATATCTGAGGGCTCGGTTGCATGGAGGTTCCTGAAACCACGACAGAGTGTCTACTAAAATTTCATTTTGGATTTTTCTGATGTTTTCCTGATTTTAAAATGAAATTTCCTTATTTTTAGCGCGGAAAACTTGACACTCGTTTGATTTTACGAAGGAAAATATTTCATGAATTGAGTCAAATATTTCACTTTTGTATATGATACTCATGTGGTTGAAAAATGCTCGACAAACTCTGGTATTCCTAATCCCTGATCAATTTTTCAAATATTTTCCGATTTTGTAATGATATTAGACACTCAGTCAAAAATTTAAAATTAATATTTTGGCAGGAGGAAAATGTTTCAAAGTTCAGCGGGATTCCATGCCTTTCCTTAGACTTTTCAGGGTTATGCGGAATTCCCTGAATTTTCCCAGTGATCCCTGAAAACTTGTCACCTCGAATACACGATAGAAACATGGATGGATAACATAAGATAATAAAAACACGATGTGGCAACGGTGCTCGATATCCTCGAATCCTGATGCATGCCGGGAGTGCCCCAATTCTATTTACACCAGGCACGCACGGGCCTTCCCTCGTCCGATCCACTTGTTCCTTTTTCCTGAAATAGGCGTATTACTGCCAAACGGAACTATGTGCATTACGATATGAGCCCTAAGACCCATAAGAATAAATGAATAACAGGGCTCACGTCATAATGCAGTTCCGTTTGACGGAAATACGTCCGAATGATGGAATGGCAACGGAATGTTGCGGGAAAAGAGCCGTAGCAGCGCACAGGATTTGCCCTTTGACCGTGGCTTCTGCAAAAGTCGCGACCTTTCGAATTGGATAGGAGTTCTTAGCATAAAAAAAACAATGCTACGAAAGCAGTGATTTCTAAAAAAAAAATTGGAAATAGATCCTTATAATCATGTAATCTACTTATGAGGTACAATCGAAAACATAGGAAAATGCAGAAACAAGGCTAAAATACAAAATACAAAGGCAGGACGTTTCAGTACCCTACGGCACCATTATCAACTGCTAAAATAGAATTAAAAATAAAAAATAAATTAAAATAAAACCCGGCAAACGGCGTTACATGATGAAATTGGTATTGAAATGAGACTGCAGTGATAACAAAACTGCAGTGTGTTTCTGTTACCACTGCAGTCTCATTTCAATACCAACTTCACCATGTACACACTGCAGACAGAACAGTCAGGATTTAACCCTGACTGACATCGAATCCTGATAGAATCGGGCATTCGGGCAAATCAGGAAAATCCTGATGCTGGACACCGTGTTCAATCGAGTCTTTATTTTCCTACCGCGTCCATGAGCATACATCATTGATCTTTCGAACCCGCTCACCTGCGTGAAAGACGAAAGTCGGAAGAAAAAACTGTGGGAAATACCGTGGGGTGTCGCTCGGTGGGTTGCGACCGAAGCCACCCCCAACCTCAACCTCAACCCACTCCCGCGGACACCACACAGGGCCCAAGGTTGTTCTCACCTCGCCCCCGAGAAGATTAACGCGACTTCACGGACACCCCGTACCGGAGCTCCATGTTCGGGGGGCGTGGCGGGCCGGGGGGAGGGGGGGAGGCCCGACTCTGTAATTACGATTTGGGCCTCAACGAGCCGTGGGCCCGTGGGCCCCGGATCATCCCGCGAGCCGGACGGCTCTGCTGCCCACTTGATTGAGCCATTATTACGGGCCCCGGCGGAGCGGAGTTGTCGGATTTCCGGAAATCCGACGATTTTCTCACTATGATACTGCCAGGGTAAGGGAAAATGCCGTATGAGCCTTCAGGCGTTGACGAATTTCCTCTCATAAAATCAAAATCTGGTCAAATTTTCAAGGAAACTGTTGGATATTTTCCTTCGAGTTTTTCAGAAAATTTTAGACACGATGGAGATGTTGGATGTGTGAGGAATTTGCGATTTGACTATTGATTCTTACGTAAAAGTTCGCGAGAAACACGATGGTGCCACTGGTTTTCTCTGAAATCAACTCCCAAGCTCAAAAAAAGCTCTCAAGTCGAGGCCGAAATGGAGGGGATATCCCACGCTATCCTGAGATTCCACCTCTACATCAAGACAAACTCTCCATGCAAAGATAGGGAGCAAATACGTTGTCAGGGTTGCCGTGTTTTCAGTTGTGGAGTCCCCAAATAAAGTGGCAGCCCTGTCAATAATGTATTTGCTCCCTATCTTTGCATGGAGAGTTTGTCTTGATGTAGAGGTGGACTCTCAGGATAGCGTGGGATATCCCCTCCGTTTTGGCCTAAAGTTGAGAGCTTTTTTTGAGCTTGGGAGTTGATTTCAGAGAAATTCAGTGGCACCATCGTGTTTCTCGCGAACTTTTACAAAAGAATCATCAGTCAAAACGCAAATTCCTCACACATGCAACATCTCCATTCCGGGTATTTTTACATTTTCCGTGCGCTTTGGCAACGCTTGTCCGATTGGATTCGCCTTCCCTATCCAATCCCAAGTCCGCCCTCTCCCGTCTCGTATCCTGATCCATCTCTCCTGCTCCGATCTCTAATTTCTTAATCTCTTAATTTCTTCTCCGCCCCCCCCCCCCCCCCCCCCTCGCGCAACGCTTCACGGAGATGTGTTTATTTACGTGCATGGATGTGCTTCGTTCCCATCGACGCGGCTCAGGTGTTTTCCACCGACGAGGAAGTGTTGGGCCTTCAGCGCCGCCGCGCCGCCTAGCGCCTCGCACAGTGGCGGCGCGTGAATGGTCGATCATCGATATTGCCCCGTTTGAAGCTATGGTAAAGAATCGATTATTAAGGAGATCGTTGCGAACACCCTGTCTATCGATCATTTTCTACAGGTTTAAATGGGAGATCAATCGATATATCGCAAAGGACGCCACACCGCTGATCTTGTCTTGGGATTTGGGATGGTCAATCGTAAGGCCTTGTCTCCACGGGACATTTCACGCAATTTTTCCCGAGTTCGAGTTGCAGGAATGAAACTTTTGGATTTTTTCCCCGTTAAACGACACAACAAAATTTCTTCCTCTTCTTTTTAAGTCGTTCCAGGGACTACACAAGGACTCTTCGTTGATTACTATAGGCCAAATCAATATTCTTCCCAACTTTGCAAGTGAATCATTTTGGGAAATCCTGATTTTTGACCGCTAAATCCTGACTTCATATTTTTACCAAATCCAGATCAAATCCTGACTTTTTGCGGAGAAAAATTAACGGACGGACAGCGGATAATTAACGGAAATAAGCGGACGGCCGACTTTTCTCAAATCCTGATTTTACGACCGATGTTTTTTCAAATCCTGATGAAATCGGGATTAAATCCTTATAGACCTCAAATCCGGATGGAATCGGGAAAATCCTGATGCTAGACACCCTCCTGTACTCTCCCTATGTGGGTGCTGTGACCATAAATAACTGCAAACGCGAAAAAAGGCAAAATAACGATTCGCACTTGACTCGGCTGTTTTAATTAGGTGGCGAACTGAGTTAAATCGAAGCGGAGGTACATTTCGAAGTCACCGAGAGAACAAGACTCGAAGTCGGAGCGGGGCGAGCTGATGGAATCAGGAATCAGGAATCAGGGGTTGCGAGGTGGAATCAGCGACGCTCGACGGAGCCAGACACGCGGGGCGAAGCTAGACTAAACTTGAACTTGAATCAGCGCCGGAAAAGTAATTATCGCAACACGCACGAGTGTTAACCCCAGTCCTCAGTCCCAATGCAGCCAATCATTTAACATTTTTTTCACGTTCACCGCGGCGCACACTCCACAGTGTTGCCATAACACAGAAAACAGGGTATCAGGTCACTGAGTGGACAGAGAGATCCAGATCCATCCTCAAAGCGGCTTACCGAACAGTTTTTGTTTTAGGAGAGACCCATTCGGACTCAAAACGCGATATACCCCGGAGACTTTAACGCGGGGTAGAAAAGTAAACAGGCACTTATCGAACGGTTTCTGTCTTAGGAGAGACCCATTCAGACTCAAAACGCGATATACCCCGGAGACTTTAACGCGGGGTAGAAAAGTATACAGGTACTTACGTATCCTTCTAACACTTGACAATGACTGTTTAAAAGTTGGGGTCCTTTCGGTTACGACCTTTTAATAGACCAATCTCAGAGAATTTTGGCTGATAGTCGATATAATTCAAGCTGGCTGCCTCTGTAGCTTTTTGTTGTTCGTCATACCGCCGATTTCAATAATTTTTCGGCAATCGGCGGGCAAGACGAGAAAACGCGACACCCCCTGTTCGATAAGTACCTGTTTACTTTTCTACCCCGCGTTAAAGTCTCCGGGGTATATCGCGTTTCGAGTCTGAATAGGTCTCTCCTAAGACAGAAACTTTTCGATAAGTACTTGTTTACTTTTCTACTCCGCGTTAAAGTCTCCGAGGTATGTATCGCGTTTTGAGTCTGAATTGATTCAGATTGGATGACATTTTAATACACCTTTTTTCCTCCAGAGATTCAGTCCGACTTTTTGGGTCAATTTTTCCTTGAAAGATTCAACTGCGGAGGAAAAAGGGTAAAATCAGCCCTTGGGCCGGCCCCTAGAGAGTGAGTTGGGCAACCTCGGAGGGCGGTAACTATGGCAACGGAAGCAGCACCGAATCTGGACGGGAGCTGGCGAGGGGGAGGCGAGAGGTGATTGGTAGCCGTGAATCACCTTCGAGTTGTTTCTAATTAAAACCACTTTTAATTGAACGCCCCTCCTCTCTCTCCTCGCCGTGCACCAAGCTCCCCAGTCCTGATTAGCGAGCTCTGATTGGTCCGCGCTGCCCGTCCACTTTTCCTCCGTGGAACCACGCTGAGACAAGAGACAAGTCCATTACTGCCGTGCTGAGGAAAAACGCCGTATCAACATTCCAGAGTTGCCAAATTTCCCTTGATAAAACATGTATTTTTGACACACTGGAAATAAAACATATTGGATCTAGAATCCAGACTCTTAAAAACACGGACAAGAAAAAGTACTCTTGATTCAATCAGAATCTAGCTTACATCAAGAACCAATCCTCTTAATTTAAGCGGATTTCGTTTTGATTCAAGCAAAAATCCGATTGAACCAAGAGTATTTTTTCTTGTCAATGTATTCAAGAGTCTGGACTCTAGATCCAATGTGTTTTTTTCCTACTGTTTTGACATCATTCATGCATATTTATCCTTGAATTTTCAGATATTATATTAGATTAAACAGGGTATCTAGTTTTTTTTCAGTTCCTGATGAAATCCTGATTTTTCTTGATTTTTGACTCCTAAATCCTGATTTCATAATTTTTCAAAATCCTGGTTTTTGGCGGAGAAACTTTAGCCTCACAAAAATAGCTCGATAAAACAATTCGATCGGACGGCTGACTTTTCTCAAATCCTGATTTTACGACCGATTTTTCCTCAAATCTTGATGAAATCGGGATTACAGCCTGATTGACCTCAAATCCTGTTAGAATCGAGAAAATCCTGATGCTAGACAGCCTGTTAAAAACCGTACAAAATTTTACATAAACTTATACAAAATTTAATTGTTAGAGTCTATTTTGCTACCCTGGAATCAAGTTAGGTACATTCCTCCGTCTGGGAAACGATAGTGTGTCGTTCTTGTTGTGGCCGGCAATAATGAGCGTGCAACTCATCTCACCTCAGCCATCCTACCTCTCAGCTTCCGAGGGTTGAAAAGGCAAAAGGGGGTGACAAAATCCGACCAATTAACCTTACTCCAGTTCGAGTTCAAAAGAGCACAGAAAGAGGGGTTGGGCAATACTGTATCGCTCGCTGCAGAAGTGTTACGGCTGAGAGATTACAGGTTTGAAAATTCAACACCTTATTATCGCTATTATCAAAAGGAGCTTTATAACTCCATGAAAGGGGTTCGGTCGATACAACGCGAATGGCTGGTAAGAGGCAGACCTCAGCAACCGCCCCTCGGATTGGTTACGCCGGTTACACTTAAGCGGCCATTTACGTCACCCGAATAACAAAAACACGTAACAACACTTCGCAATGAACGCATAAATCAATGCTTATCTACGAGTGCAGTTACGCTCTTTTGTCAGTCGGGCGCCCATTCGATGACACACAGGAGGATCATCGGTAAAAAACTGAGCCCATGAACCACGCTCGAAAAAGGGTTACGGCACAAAGAGGGGATTAAGGCAGGGAGGCAGTGCTTTAAACGGGGGAGGATGGGGGGGCGAGGGGTGGAAAGGTGGGGAATGTGGTCCGGCGGAGGGCGAGGCGGGGCGCGGGGGAATTAAAATATCCGAGGATATGAATGGGACGAGCGGGGGAATTTAATGGCTTGAAAATAAACATATTAAAACAATGTAAATGAGCAGAACGAGTCCGGTAACTCAGGCTCACCGGGCTGATGGAGTCGTTGCCATGGTGATCACCGTTGCCACTTCTCACGAATAGAAGAAAAAAAGAAAGAGGAGAGAGGAAACAGAGGTGAAGGAAAAAGGCGATTGAATTTAATGTAAACTTATCTTACACTGGCAAAAAACCCCATTGGATCTAGGGTCCAGACTCTTGAAAACATCGACAAGAAAAATTGCTCTTGATTCAATCGGATTTAAGCTTAAATCAAGAGGAAATCCGCTCAAATTAGGAGGCTTGGTTCTTGATTTAAGCTTAAATCTGATTGAATCAAGAATAATTTTTCTTATCGATGTTCTTAAGAGTCTGGACTCTAGATGAATCACTAAATACAAAAAGGGCACGTGTGCAGAAAACAAAATTGTTCAGGAGACACAAAAAACTGTTTATTTCGTGGTAGATATTTTTTGGGAAGTTGTTAAGTTTAAAAAAATATCTACCACGAAATAAACAGTTTTTTGTGTCTCCTGAACAATTTGGTTTTTTGGATATGTGCCCCTTTTGTATTTAGTGATTCAGATGCAATGTGGTTTTTTTTCTTCTTTTCTTTCTTTTTTTTTCCAGTGTAGAGCAAAAACGAGGGCTGGTTCTAGTGCTGCATTTTACCACGGATTTTTGGGATTCCGGAATTAATTCCGATTCTCAAAAGCTCCGAGAGATATTTCGACTCTTTCGAAGGTTAAGGGGAAAATTTCGAAATACGCCCGGATTTAGTTGCGAAGATTGTCAAATTTGATAAAATTTCTGGACCGAATCTGGCGCCGCGGCGAGACACGGCCGAGTACCATCAGGTGCCCCCAGAAAGTCGGGGGGGGGGGGGGGGGTTGGTTGTGGTCAGCGTCTGGTCTGGTCGAGATCCGAGCCTCGCGAGCCTGGCCAGCGTGAGCACGATGTTTTCATCGCCTCGCCCCGGAACGTGCAACACGCGATGGGCCCAACGCCGGAGCCAGACGCGCTTGCGCGGGTGAGGTGAGTGCCCGCCCGCTCCGATCGAAAAGCTCCAAGTTCAGGACTGCCGCGGGAATCCGGAAAATGAAATTCCCGACGTTTTCCTGATTTCCTTGGCGCATTTTGACGAGATCCCCTGATGACTGAAGATATGCCAGATGATTAATGAGCACTGGAAAAAAAAACACATCGGATCTCGAGTCCAGACTCTTGAAAACATTGACAAGAAAAAATACTCTTTATTAAATCGGATTTTTGCTTGAATCAAAATGGAATCCGCTTAAATTAAGAGGCTTGGTTCTTGATTTAAGCCAGATTCTGATTGAATCAAGAGTACTTTTTCTTGTCGATGTTTTCAAGAGTCTGGACTCTACATCCAATGTGTTTTTTTTTTCCAGTGAGACATTATTAGGCATAATTTTTAAACACGAAATCGTCGCCCTCCTCACATAAGGGCGTAACTGCACTCCACAATGAAGAATTTGCAGGTGTCTGAAATTTGAAGAGTTTTATGTTGAAGTGGAAACTACGGAGTGAACTGAACACGAGGATACCATTGGTTCATTAATCGAGCAATTATTGAAGGAGATGTGACGAAAATACTTAATTAGCCAAAATACATGCGATTTAATGGGAAATGCCGCCACACTGGGAAAAAAAACACATTGGATCTAGAGTCCAGACTCTTAAAAACATCGACAAGAAAAAATACTCTTGATTCAATCAGATTTAAGCTTAAATCAAGAACTAAGCCTTTTAATTAAAGCGGATTTTCTTTTGATTTAAGCTTAAATCTGATTGAATCAAGAGTCCTTTTTTTTGGTCAATGTTTTCAAGAGTCTGGACTCGAGATCCAATGTGTTTTTTTCCAGTGTGTCTGAAATTTGAAGACTTGTATGTTTAAGTGGAAACTACGGAGTGAACTGATCACGAGGATACCATCGGTTCATTAATCGAGCAATTATTGAAGGAGATGTGACGAGACTACCTAATTTGCCGAAATACATGCGATTTAATAGGAAATGCCGCCAGATGACGTTACAATGCGGTGCATTTTCTCACTTTTAAATCAATTTTTAGACTATTTCTCATTACAGAAAAAATGTATTTGTCTGGAATGTTAAAAAACAAACACGAGCTTTGAAAAATTAAATATCCTACATACGGTACGGCCGTGCAAGGTCGAGAGAAAAGTCCAACTGGCATAATTATTTCTTGAACAGATTGTCAGATAATTAACAGGAAGGAATAACGAGGGGAGGGTGGACTTTCGAAGACCCCAATGGAGTCGCTTCAAAAGTGGTCCGAAGTGCCTTTTTCGTGCGGGCGTGGAGTTGACGCCCCGGATAACGGGCGCGTTTGTCAAATTTTACAGAAACGACTTTCTTTTTATTCTGCTGGTTGAACCTGATTAAAAATATCACTGATTTTTGTCGGCAGCACAAAGAAAATTCAGTAAAATTTTCGGAAAGCTCCGTTGAACAATTTTTCGGTAAAAAAATAAAATGGCGGCGAAAAATTTTAAACGTCGCATGGCGTTTGGGATACTTGGGCCGGAAGATGACGAGATGTGTTATATTCGGTCGATGCGATGGCTATAGCCCTGGATAGACGATCAAATTCCGAACCAATTCCGATCAAAGTAGACATGCTGATGACAGATGGTCACCATCTACCATCAAATTTTGACGAGCCGCACTTTTTTGTTCAAGTAAGATCAGAACGGAGTGCCACCATTCATCATTTCCTGCCACAGAAAACATTTCTGCCAAGTATTCATTTTAAAATGAAGCAAATTAATGAGTTTAAGACTGATGACTCCCGACACTTTGATGCTACTTTGATCGGAATTGGTTCGGGAATTTGATCGTCTATCGAGGCCTTAAAGCAAATTAATGAGTTTAAGACTGATGACTCCCGACACTTCGATGGTAATTGGTTCGGGAATTTGATCGTCTATCGAGACCTTATAAAACGAGAATTCGTCGGAGATCGTGCGCCCTGAGGGTCGTTGAGTTCCTCGCTCGGTCTAGACTCGGGATCGGAGAGGCGATATCCTGCAGGGATTGTCGCCATTATTCGGCCCACAGGTACTCGCGCACTTGCGTTCGCGGCCGCGGACGAGCGCGTCAATGGGCCCGCATTCCATCTCGAGTGGCCTTCTCCCGGTGTAAGATTAGACCCTGCTTCCTGGCCCTGGCCGCCACAATAGCCGCGTGGCATCATTAGTGCTATCGCCGTGATTTCGGGACATCTGCTTCGAAGACTTCTCGTCCACTGTATTTCAGTCCAGCTTCTTTCGGGTCCATGATAATGGAGATGTTGTATGTGTGAGGAATTTGCGATTTGATTGTTGTTTGATATGTAAAAGTTCGCGAGAAACATAATGGTGCCACTGGTTTTCTCTGAAATCATCTCCCAAGCTCAAAAAAAGCTCTCAAGTTGAGGCCAAAATGGAGGGGATATCTCACGCTATCCTGAGAGTCCACCTCTACATCAAAACGAACTCTTCATGCAAAGATAGGGAGCAAATACATTGACAGGGCTGCCACTTTATTGGGGGACTCCAAAACTGAAAACACGGCATACTGCTAATTTATTCGCTCCCTATCTTTGCATGGAGAGTTTGTCTTGATGTAGAGGTGGACTCTCAGGATAGCGTGGGATATTCCCTCTATTTTGGCCTCAACTTGAGAGCTTTTTTGAGCTTGGGAGTTGATTTCAGAGAAAACCAGTGGGACCATCGTGTTTCTCGCGAACTTTTATTAAAGAATCAATAGTCAAATCGCAAATTCCTCACACATGCAACATCTCCATTACCTATCCAACAGTGCAATTTTAAGGGACTCACACTTGCTCCAAAATTCCAAAGATTAAGGATCGAGGGCATAAGACCAGCGGCGTGTCGAGCTTTGCGATATATCGATTGATCTGCCTCTTAAACCCATGGAAAAGAGATCACAAGGTGTTCGGAACGGACACCTTAACAATCGATTCTCTACCATAGCTTCAAATGGAGAACTTTCGATAATCAATCATTCACGCCTCGCCACTGCAAAAGACCATAACTGGAAAGCGCGTCTGACAGTGAAAAGGACGTATTAATGCTGAAAGGAACTACGTCACACGCAATCCGTATGCACTTAGTTCCTTTTGGCATAAATGCGTCCAATAAGCGTATTATTACTTTATTAAGCCGCTACGTCGATGCCTACGCACGATTTATTGAGGCACTCTCGGTCCAAGCCAGCCTCCACTGCCGTGATAGTGAAGAGAGCAGTAAGTGCACGCCGAGATGAACCTCGAGACACATAAAAGCGTGTGCTAACCATGGCTCATACGGCGATGCACTTACTGCTCTCTTCGCTATCACGGCCGTGCGGTCGGAGTCACCGCAAATAAAATTTCCCACCAAGTCGCGCTGGAACGCAGTCATGCACGTGTTTCGTTTTGCCCAATCGCCTGGAGTTCGATCTATCGAGTTTCGAATATCGACAGCCCTTATCGACGAGAATACACTCGCACCGTATGGTAAAAGGGTCAAAGAAAATTAGAGAAACTCGGAGCATTACCAAATTCGTCTTTAAAAAGTCGATGCCTAAGTTTAGGAGTCGCAGGAGGAAATCTTAGGAATGGACCACTGGACAAGGTACGAATCTCAGCATTCTGAGACATGATTCTTTACCAAAATTTCACGTAAAACACAATGTGCACAACGAAAATTACCGAAATTAACTCCTTTCGAAGATACTTAATGATTCTTGGTGCGTGAATTGAAACCACCCGCTCATGAAAACTCAATGCTCTACGTGATTCACATCGCGCGTTAAACGTTATCATGAACGTCTCTGCGATAAAAAAAATCTGGCAACCTCAATCTTGACACTTTGGCTCAGCTATAGCAAATTACTTATAGTTTGAAAAACACATGGTGGGAAATGAACATTGCTCGATTGAGAAGCTTGCTGAAACCGTTGTAGTGCGCGATTTGACTCACGAAGAGCTTTGAATTTCTTGGGAGCGGGCAGTTCAAATTCCTCGTAACCAATGTGTAAAAAAACGTTTATATCTTCGTTAAGGGTTGGTTTCAGTAATTTTCGATGCGAGAATTGTGTTCTACGTGAAATTCTAGTTAAGATATATGTATCAGAATGCTTAAATTCGTACCTTGTCTAGTGGTCCATTTTAAAAGGTGACAACACTGGCAACTCCGTTAAAGTTCGATAGCTCGAACCGCGAGAGGTCGATGTCCGATCCAGCGCATGCGTAAAACGTCCAGGTTTATGAGTATTGTTGCGGTGATTCGGCGGAACGAACAATAACAATTCGACAGCGTCATGCCAAAACCACGTAAGTGGTATAATAATGTCCGTAGACTCAAACGCGATCGAGGACTTCAATGGCAGGGCGTGAATGATCGATTATCGATATCTCCCCATATCGTTCGTTGCGAACACCTTATTTATCGGTCCTTTTCCACAGGTTTAAATGGCAGATCAATCGATACATCGCAAAGTACGCCGCGACGTGCCGGGTATAAAATAGACGTGAGGAATAGTCAGGTGTCAACAGACGGTCCATTGGAGGTGCGACCAAGATTTAATGGCGATTCGAAAAATATATTTCAGCGGGCAATTACAAGCTTAAGCGTTGTTTTGTGACGGATGCACATTTGCTGTAGTTTCGCTTCAACGACGGACAACAAGCGTGTGAGAAGTCACGTGACCGCAACAGATTGAGACCAGCCTGATTTATGAATATAAGTGGACATATTTATGCTAAAAGGAACTATGTTCAAGCGATTGACGTCAAAAGGAATTGAGGGCCGAGCCATTCCTATACACGTAGTTCCTTTTGAATTAATTCTTTCACTTAGTTCCATGTAGCTTACACTTTTTCAGTGATTTAATCGTGTTCGGGATGCTCCAAATTTAAAAGAAAATTGAGGAATTAAAAGATCCATTTGAACTCAAAGGTTTCTCTGGTCAATATCATAAAAGATAGAGTCCCTAATAAGGTCATGCATTTGCCGGTTTCATTTTAGCATTTGAAATAATATAATCAAATTCAAGAGAATTCGATGTCTTGAAAATTCAAAGAAAATTAAAATAAATTGGCTTTAAGGTATATCCAGGATGTCATGAACACTACCATATTCCTAGCTATTTCATTTGGATTCCATTTATACGAGAAGAGAACCGACGGGATTTCAAAATCGCGCAAACTTCTTTGCTTTGAAAAACATTGTATCAATGTGCGGTAATAAAATTTGCAAGATTTTGAAAAAGAAAAACTGAAATCTAGTTGTTTTCTCTCTTCCACCTACGCGAATGCGATCAATTTGACATTTTGAGAGATAGCACGTAGTTAGTGTGAGGAGTGAGCGATGAAACGGGAAATGTAATTACCATGGATTGGAGCAGTGGAGCTTGCAGATAAGGAGGAGTAGAGGTGATCCATGTAAGAATGGTAGGCAGAGTGGTATTCAGCGGGACCTTGTGCGTGGGGGTGTGGGGGCAAAACCCCCCCAGCACCCCTCCGCGATAGTAGGCCCCCGAGGTCGGATCCTGAACCGGTTAATCTAAAACAAGACAAAACAAAACAAATTTCGCATAAATTGACAGGTTACTGTGATATGACATCGACATCAACCTGAAGAAAAAGTTAAACAAATATATAGGAGTTGCAAACATTGAAGAATCACCACTCTGAAAATGAGAGAATTATTTTTGATTTGTAGTTTTGTATTATCTTTATGATCCCTTTAAGAGATCTATTCCCATACTTACGCTGGTGAAAGTTACTGATTGTTGACATTGAAAGAAAAGCCATAGACAAGGAGGAAAAAATGGATATGGAGGGATCCTGTTGAAATTTATTGACAAAGCTGTAGACAAAGAAGACACACTGAAAAAAAAAATCTCGGCGTGTATACTAAGAAAAGGGTAAAATTACCAAGAATTCAGAGTTCTATTTGATCCCGGTTTTTTTTGGTAAAATGACCATTAATGGAATTGGTAACTGTACCGAGAAATCTCGGTAAAATTAATGAACTTTCTCGGTAATTTTACTGGACCCCGGTAAAAACGCCAATATTTTGTATCGACTGTGGTAGAATTACCAAGATAAAATGGCAAAGTTACCGGGAATTAATTACCAATAAAAGTGGTATTCTTACCTGAAAGAAACAGTAAAAATACCGGTTTTTTTAGGTAAGTTTACCAGTCTGTCTTGGTAAAATTACCAATAATTAGTAAAAAAAAGTGAGATGGTGAAGGTACCAACGGACCTTGGTAAAAACGCCGAGAATTTTTTTTCAGTGCAAAGAAGAAAAAATGGATATGGAGGGATCCTGTTGAAATTGATTGACGAAGCTACAGTCAAAGAAGACCCAATGGATACGGAGGGAAGGTCATGGTCCTGTTGGTGGAAGCGGGTGGTTGCAATGGACTAACTAACGGCAACCCACGAGAGACCATACAATTAGTCCATCGTATTTTCCTTTAGTCTACGCAGGAACTACCAAATTCAACCAATAGGATCGCTCCATGATCCCCTTATCTTCTTTGTCTATCGCTTTGTCTATCAATTTCAACAATCGTCCCGCTGTCAGGAAGAAACGATGAGAGGCGTCACTGAGGAAAGGCACTATTTAAAGCATGATCATGAACACAGGTTCTAGTGAAAAAAAAAGTTCCCACGGTGAAAGCTCGATACCGACAAAGGAAGCGCACGAACAGTGACTCCGCCCTTGGGAGGGCGGCGCGACTCAATAAAAATCAGGGCCCTCCCCTCGGAAGCGCCACGCTGCGCAAAAACCACACATCTCCAAAAGAATCCCCCTCCGACATGCGCGGTTCCTCCCGGGAGGCACCCGTAGCCGTGGTAGCGGTGTCATAATCGCCGACGTCATAATTGAATCGAGTGTTAATAAATAAACAGGTTCACGCATGGGTTCGCGTGCTGCACATGCGGCATGCGGCCCCCGCCCCGGGGGAGGGGGAGGGGGGGCGGCACAATTTGTGGCAAGGTGTTCGACATTTCCGGCTCGCGCGGGACCCGGAAATGGCCCATTTCCGGCCCGCGCCGAGGAGCCGCCTTGTTCCATCGACTGTGAAGATGGTGAAGATCCCGCGCCTTGAGACAGCGAGGTGCCTCTTCGCGAGCGGCGGAGGGGCTGATTCTTGAAATTGATAGACGAAGCTATAGACAAAGAAGACGAAAGGGATACAGAGGGATGCCTCTAGATGAGCCGCAGCTGGCTGATGGTTGAAATTGATAGACAAAGCTATAGGCAAAGAATACAGAAGGGATATAGAGGGATGCCTCTTTACGAGCCATGGCGGAATTACTGTTGTAATTGATAGACAAAGCTATAGACAAAGATGACAAAAGGGAAGACAAAAGGGATCGTACACTAAAAAAACTCCGGTTGTGGAAGCCGTACTTACGGGCTATGATAACACACCGTACGCGTTCTGAACACAGAGGCTGAAAGTTCCGGGCGTAACACTCAGAGCAATCCAAGCTACGGCTCCAGCACCCGGAACTTTCTGCCTCTGAGCCCGAAACAGACAGTACGTCTATCAAGCCCGTAACTTCATTTTCAGTGTATTGGTGGCAATTAGTACCGGATTCCGGAACTTTATGGATTTTCGTAAATTTTCCCCGGAACTTTCAGAATTCCCAAAATTTTCCGGATCCTTCGCATTATCCGGAGCTTTCTCGGAACTTGGGAAAAAATCTGAAAAGAGCCCCGGCACTTTGCACGGTTATTGAGTGGGAGAAATTGGAGCAAAAAAGTCCAAATCCCGGAACTTTCGACGGACATGGAATGGAAGCAATGGTTTATACTGCCGGGAGACACCCCGAATTAAAAGATCCGAAGATGCGCGGGCCTCTCGCTCCGGACTCACGAAACGTCGAGCGCGCTGGACGTTCGCATACTGCCGTGCTAAAGAAAAACGCCGTACGAGCCGTCCGGCGTTGCCAAATTTCTCCGGGCAAATCACTAATTTTCAGGAAATTTTGTGAATATTTGTCTTCCAGTTTCTCAGTTAATTTTCTTCGTAATTTGATCTAAAACCTCTGAAAATCTCAAGGAGAAACA